>NC_142372.1:19532027-19832027 GCF_059441005.1 Hippichthys cyanospilos | reverse complement strand
ACCGATCTGGTGAGGTATTTGAAAAAACTGGTCCAGTTGGGTAGACCACTTACTCTACTCTTTACTTAACAATTTGTCCAACAAATTGTTTCAATAGAGGAATCATTTTCATTTCAACTTGTCACAAGATGTTAATTGGTCAATTTAACAGATGTCAACGAATGATAGACAAGAAAAACGTTTGGCATATTTGATAATTGAATGTATCATTCTCTATGCGGTGGCTAATGCCGTCAAAGGATATTTTGAGGGTCATGCCAGTTTCAGTGTGGGGTGGTGGCGATTCTAAAAGAAATATTATTTGAAAGATTACAAAATTCAGTCAAAGGAATGGGAGAAAAACTGCAATCTCTGTGAGTCTGACTCGTTTTAATTGTGATGCCGTTAGTATTGTTTTATGTCTTTTCAGCTATCTGTCTCAAACGTCTGCAATTTCAAAAAAGCAAAAGCTGAGCCAAACAAATTGTCATGCTCTGTCATATTCTGATTGTTGCCTTTCACGTCTAGAAAACAAGCGTGAACCTTGCGAAGAACAATATTACCTCAGAATAACAAAAATAATCCTCTATTAAAAGCTGAAAAATGAAACAATTATTACATGACTCGAATCAGTCATTAAGTATCTAGTATATTAAGTATCTAGTCTTGGTCACGCCTTCTATTATGTAAATGTTCCAACCTTGATGATCACAGTTTCCATCTTTCAATATGATTTAATCAGGTGCTAAAATGGAAGATGGAATTTTTTTTTGTCGGTGGAGCCTCAAGTAAAACAACACAATTAAACCAGAAAGGTCAGTTTCAGAACTCAGCCATCCATCCGTTTTCTCGACCACTTATCCAGTTCAGGCTTGTTAGGAGCTTGTCAATGCCAGTCAATCAATTAAAGTATGCATGACTTACAATACGCTCACATTCTCACACACCCCTAAATGGAACTGTCAACACACATTTACAGATTTTGCTCAAATAGCATCACGGTGGGTTTAAACTGTAATTATTGTGGTGCTAGCATTGGCTCAGACAAACAGCTGTGTATGTTTCAAGTTGGCTTGTGGAACGCTCATTTTGTACACATGTACTGCATAAACTATATTCTGTGTGGCCTGTTTTGTCATTTAAATGGGATATTCTCAAGAGCCTCATAGTCTGTCTTTAAACAAGGGGAAGCTAGTCTCAGAGACCTTTAGGACAGCACAGTGATCACAGAGCAACACGGAACTTATCGTTTAGCACTCAGTATGGCTGTACACGTACCTTCTCCTTTAACACAATTAAAATACTAGTCAATACAAGTACGTATTTTAATAGGTGTCTTTATCAGGAAAATTCCACTGTTAACTATGGAGATAAATAATACTTTGCAATGTGTCGCTATCAAACATGTGTTTAGCCATGGCATCTGCTGCAAAGTGAGGAAGAGAGAGAGAAAGAGATAAAGAGGAAGCTCACAAGTGAGCGAGAGAACGAGCAAGT
Organism: Hippichthys cyanospilos; assembly: GCF_059441005.1. NCBI lineage: Eukaryota > Metazoa > Chordata > Actinopteri > Syngnathiformes > Syngnathidae > Hippichthys > Hippichthys cyanospilos. The sequence goes on along the minus strand of NC_142372.1, from coordinate 19,830,551 downwards.
GAGAGAGCGAGAGAGCGAGAGAGAGAGAGAGAGAGAGAGAGAGAGAGAGAGAGAGAGAGAGAGAGAGAGACACACACACACACACACACACACACACACACACACAGAAAAATAGCTGTAGAGCTGGAGAGATAAAGAATGTTGATTTGAAGGAGGTGTGCTCGTTTTGGCACTAACATGAATGACAACATAGAAAATGATGATCCAGTTTCAATCTTAATGAGTTTCCTGCTGTTTCCTGACGCAATTATTGGCTTAATCAACATATAAGTGGGACACCGATTCCTTTCATGCAGTCTCAAATACAAATATACAGGGCAACTGAAAAGTAACTCTGTACCTATAATTTATCCATATGTTATACTTTTTTTTCCCCACATTTTATTTTCTGCTCCAAGGTGTTTGGAAGTTAAATCTACTGTGTGTTCTTTTTTTTTCGTTTGAAATTTGAAACCTACAAAAGTGGCTGAATGATACGAAATGATACAATTTTAGGTATTCTTTTTATTGATAATCATTTATAATTACCATCACAAGTGTGTGTGTGTGTGTGTGTGTGTGTGTGTGTGTGTGTGTGTGTGTAGCTATGCAGTTTGCATGTTAATTCTTTCTTTAATGGTCCTTCACCATTTGCACTTGAACTACGGATCACCAAACATCATAACATGCCGCTAGCTGTACATGGTCCTGTACGGTCAGACATCCTGCCACTTATGTAACCTTTAAAATTTTATTGACAAAACATACAAATAAATAAGAATTTTAAAACAAGGAGTTACTACTTTTCAATTGCCCTGTACATTATGAATAAATACCTTCAAGGCCGCTTTGAGGTTAGGTAAACGGGGCTTCTGTGGACATAATCAAGAAGGCCATAGCTGGAAGCGGGAAGTCCATCGGCATTGACACATGATGACTTACAAAAGCGCTGCACAGTACGGACTCCTTGGCTAAAATCCAGTCTCTTCCACTCTTTTGTAAACGCAAACAACTCTTAAAATAAAAGGAAGCCACAGCTGCTCCTTTTGGCCGTTCTTTCAAAGGTACATTTTTGTTGTATCGCAACGTCTTTGCTGACATTTTCTTTTGTGTTTGGTCGGTGGACTCAAATTGTGTAGAACAATTAGACATTTTAACTCCTAAACCAATCATTGTGCACCGTAATGGAACTTGTGCTGCGTCTTTGTTTTTCTCCTTCAATTTTGGCGATTGCCAAATCCTTTTGGCACATTAAGGCCTCATTCTTGGCCACCTGCTATAATGCATTTGAAGACAAAATGTTGGTGGTGACTTGAATTAAGGTAAGAATTGGCCATAAAAACATAAAACATTGATGCACAGGTTAAATAGGTACTTCTGTCGTCTTGTTTAAAGGTATGCTGTGTAATTTTTTCCATGCACCTGTGGGACCTCTAGGGGCATTATGGTAAATGCAGCACTTCCTGCTGTCCGAAGCTATAACAGACATGGCGACCTCTGGAGGAGTGCCACCCCCATGTAATATAAGTGAATGATAACTAGATTATATTTAAAACACACTGTTGGCCATTAAAAACACATTTCTTTGCACATTTTTTAAATGTATACTAATTTCATGTATTCATTTTTAATGAAAAATGGTCTTAATCTTACACAGTGTCACTTTAATAAATGTAATTATAATATATAGGTAAGAAATAAGTCAAAGCAATGCATCATGAAGAAGAAATAAAAACATATATTGCACTTGAATATGAGTCACAAGACCAGTCAAACTATGGGACAAAAACAAACAAACAAAAAAACCAAGCGACCTTTAGTCCAAAAAATACGGTATGTTGACTCTTTCCTTGCCATGGACAAGAATTCTTGTCATATAAAATGCTTATGTTGTTTGCCAGCGACTAGATTTCTTGTCAACTGTTTTTCTTTCTTCGAATGAATGGATGAGACTTGTGGCCAGTGCTCCTCTTAATATTAAGCAAATGGAGCGCTGTAGTAATTAACTGTGACCGTTTGATAGCAGAGTTGCTCTCGATGGCTAACAAAGATGTGATCAGCGAGGCCAAGAAAAATAACCTGTAGCCGTGCAGCTAGGTGAGAAAGAACAAGAGAGATGGGCTAAAGGAAATCAGTTTAAATCAGCTCACAATCAGGCAAAGTATGTCTTATGGTATATAAAACGAAAACGTAGTGTATTCTGGGTAAGTTGAGAATAAAGTGGAATGAAGTGACCGAAAATGACATTTTGACTGCCAGTTGATTACAGTTTGCTTAAAAGTAAATAATGTGCTTGGTTCTAAATAGGCTTTGTTTTTTTCATTGGTTTGCACTCAGCAAGTTAGTTAGTTGTGTAGTCCTGTGTGCCAAGTTTTTGCTATGTCTTGGGTGAATGTTTGAAATATTATTTACTTTATTTTAACTTATCATTATTATTACTTGTCAACATCAAGCCTTGAAGACTTGTTTATGAACTGTTTGTTTAAAAAAGGGGCAATAAATAGATAGATTTGACCAAACATGATGAATAATCGTGATTTAAATATTGACCAAAATAATTAGTTTTTTGGCCATAATCATGCTGCCCGACACTAAACCAAAAAACATGAGTGTCAAAGTCACTTTTTGTGCATAAAACACACCTTTTCACAAAAAAAGCTGATTTTGCCATTATTTTGTCCATAATAGCTTTGTGTCACTCAAATGACCTACAGGAATTTCAAATAGATTACTATTGAACAGAATAAGGTAGACACATACTTTCTTTTTCTAACTGAAGAATGGAATTCCAATTTTCATATGGTGCCACCCATATTTACATAGACATAGAACACAATATTCTGTAGGCCTCGAGATGTAGTGAAAATGCTTGAAATGCTGGCACCCTAGGGGTTACATTTTTGGATAACCTTGGCACTGAAAGAGTTCATGTATATCAGGTAATTGCCTGTGCCACAAAAAACATTATACTGGACTGCTCTGCACCATGTGACATAAGCCTCCCTAAGGCCATAACTCAAAGGTGCTCCTCATTCAACAATGCTTGTTAACATAGCTTTCATTGAAATGCTAACTAATGCTCATAGAAAATAAATGTCAACAAAAATTTATCTGCTTCAGCTATACAATTATGCCCTCTACTTTGCAATTAAATACCAGGTCTTTCCATCAATATTCCACGTGAAGTAAAAAGGCCAGTCAGTCTAATTGCTAATTACCTTTTTATCACTGACTTTGTCTGTGCCGGGCCCAGGAATGTTTCATGAGATAACACCATTAGTTCAAATGTCAGGCGTGCAAGTCGCATTCAATCTACAGATGAGGCACGACAGAAAGCCATTTCATATTTAATGAAGCCATGAGTCAATCCAGAAGCTTTGAAACATCCCTTTAGACCCATAAAGCATCTGATACAGTTGTGGAGAGTAAGTGTTTATTTTAGTTTGAATGCAAGCTGCAGTGGCCACTTTATATTTATGTCCACATAATCGCTCTTTAAGGTGCAAATCTGTGTGGGTTTGTGCATGAGCTCTGGCCGGCGAGCCGGTGAAGGCAACATGACTGAAGCCAAACCTGCACTGAGTGGTTGGGCTTGTGTGCAACAACAGCGTCTGCATGTGGAATGAGTTTTAGACAGGAAGTAGCAGGGAAAGCAGGAAAAGATGAATCGCCGATGCAAGAGGAGCATCCTTCTCAGTGGTGCTATGTCAACAACACATGCGCCGGGTTTTGTGTATGAACACGCGCTTAGAATGCTCGTGTATAATCTGATAGATTGTCAGGTATGATTGGCGTGTGCTCCAGGGAGGTTGGGGCTGCAAGAAACCGATTGGCCGCGCTTGATAGTAGGGAGTGGCTACAATATGAACGTCTGCTCCTGTCGTTTGCTTGGGCAGGTTTTTGGGACAGCTATCGAGGAGACGAGGTATTGGAGAGATTGTGCATGCTGAGCGCGGAGCTTGTGAGAGAAGGGACAAGAGAAAAAGGGAGAGAGAGGGGGAGCAAGAGCGAAAGAGAACAGAAGCTGGTGAAGAGAAAGGGAGGGAGCTTCAGGCAGGGAGACTGGACCAGCGTGCAAACACTGCGGTCTTTCTTTTGCTTCTGTGAAGAAACTATCCCTCTTTGCACTGCCTGTCTCGCTGCTCAGCCGTGACCCCGCTGGACGTTTCGATGCCCGTGCCCACCTAAAGAGGAGAGACAAACGCAGGAGGGAGGGATCAGAAGACGGGACACTTTGCTTTACTGATGAGAGTCTGGAAATTAATTAAGCATTGTCAGCACTGAGGGACACGTTTTGAGGAAAGAAGATGAGGGAGTTGAAGAAGTCGACTTGACGCGTCGTTTGTGTGGGCAGAGAAGTATCCAAAGTATCTGTAAGGAGTATATGTTCAGACACTGTTCTTTTAGAATTGGCAAGTTAGGACAGAGATAAAACAAGGAGAAGAAGATTAGGGATTTCAATCCCCATTGATTCATTCGCTCATGCACATTGATCTATCCTTTCATGCGTCTTAAGGTTCCATCCGCACTCGCAGCCGCATCTTTCTCTTCCCACTGCATGTCAGCAAAATCACATCTCGCACATGCACGCTGCTGAGCTCTGAGGCGCAGCGTGAGTGCATGTTTGAGAAGTTGGAGCGGGAACCCGATCAGCAACTTCTCATGAAACGCGGTAGGACATTTCTGTATCTTGACAGCCCACAGCGGTTGGTCTTCTCCGGATGGGGGATGTCAAAGCCCTCCAATCATCTGGCTGATTAAAGTGAGCCGAGATGAACCTGCTAACAATCTTATCTGACAGGGCGAGACACCTGTGTTCGAGGGATTAGACGGAGGGAAACAGGGATGGTCAGATGTGTGTGCTTGGATTAGGTCCTAAACACACAAGAATTACACAGGTGTTGGGGCCGGATTATGCTAACTCTCCTGCTGCATGCAATGCCATTATAGGCTTTAGGAATCAGGTGAATGACAGCATATAATCTCCAACAGATTAATTCTTATCAAACAATGACTCTTGGGATATAATTTAATCATCTGCTCCAGGATTTGAAAGTGGTTAGATGGACCTTTGAGGTAACCAGAGGACAGGTGAAAATATTTCCAGCATTTAACTGCACCCCTCAATGACTTTGACTCCCTCCTTGTGAACTTTCTTGCATAGTCATTTCTCAAAACTTGTAATATGAGACGCTCAAGCACGGATGAGACGCCGTACCGGCGAAGTCCGTCTCTGGACAGCAAACCCGACACGCCGCCGTTCACTTCTGGTTTCCATCGCTTCAGTGGAGAGTTTGAGTACAAGCGGCCACCGTTTGCGTTTGGCTTCACCACCACAAAGGGGCCGCAGACAACCAAGGGCCGCTGCGCTCAAGGAAAGAAGTATGTGGTGTTTTACCTGGACCTCTCCTTCATATTCCTCCTAGAACTACGACGCTGCAGGATGGCCGAGGGGTGTATGATGGCCCTGCGCTACGGGATGGTCTTCTTCAACCTCCTGTTCTGGGTAAGGCAACATTTTGTTTCCTGTGACTGACATGCTGTACATACTCTTAGAGCTTGCTTGATCTTACACTGCTTTGGAGTCCTCGTTTTTGCATTTGTTTTCATTTAGCATTTAGCTTGTTTATAACGAGGTGGTGAGAGGAGAGCGTGAGTGAAGGTGATGGAGATCATGAATTTCGATGAGCGCAAAGCTCACTGTGTGGGTGATTCAAGCATTTTCTTACTATAAGATACTGAAGGTGTGGGTGTTTGTTGACTTGTTTGCTGTATTAAGCTTTGACTTAGAGCGTGTTTTATATGCTCTTCATCATAGTGTTATTTCACAGTAAATCCTTACCTGGCTGTGCTACGCCTGCCTGCGCAAAAGATCTAAGTGAGTGTCAGTTTGCGGTTGCTCGCTGATGATATCAGTTTGCTATGGAGCTGTTTTGTTTGCCTGTGTCACTGGCACTCTGATAACCCTACAACGGATCACTTTCACTCACACTGTTAAACCTGTCATGTTCCCCCCGAGCGGATCAGATATGAAGATGCTATTGTGTGTTTTGGCCTCCTTCGTGAAAGCTCTTCTAACTTGTCACATAGTTTGTAAAGGATTTTGGTCCCCATGGCTGCCTTGCTGGCACTTTTCTTTTTGATTTGCTGTATTGTTCTGTTCTTAGTGGTAATGGAACGAGCTGAATCCTGAAATACAATCGAGTGGCCCAGACGCAATCTCCCTTAGGCATTGAAAACCCTCTTCACTCCCATCTCTTCCGTCTGCTATAAAACTCAAAGAAGAGAGGTCACAATTTGTTATTGGCGCAGCTGTGCGCAATAGTGTGTCTGTGCGACTGTGTGTGTTGGCGCCGTGAGGAAAATATTGACCACTTGACCACACTAAGCCTCTCCTCTGCAGAGAAGCCAATCATCTTACAAACCTCCAGGTAAGAACGGGTAAAGTCATTCAATTTGGAGCATATCTTATCTGAGACACAAAGGTTGCTGATGCCCAGCGCCAGATTCGCCCAAATCAGTCCTCATTCAACTCATTCAGAAATCAATACATGTGAAATTTGGTTCAACCTTCATGCATATTAGAAAATATGATTTCTAATCCGTTAGTGTATGTGACGTTAACGCTCATTCAAATATATATAATTTCAAACTCACAAAAAGTTACAATCTCCACTTAAATGCATTTCATGAGTGAAAGGTAATGTGGCTAAATTAAACCATCTTCATATTGTTACAATGGTTTTCAGAACGCCCGTGTTCAATTACACATTGAAATGTCAGAACCTGCTGATTGTGTTTGAAATTGTATTTCTAAAATTTTAACAATACAATACGAGGCATGTGTACTCCATAAGAGACAGAGGCAGCAGACGAGACAGACGGTTTTCCCTAGATCACAGAAATGTAGATGCGTGAAGGGAAATATATAGCGGGAGGGAGGGAACAAGCACATCAATCAAAGATACATTTTTAATTGATATTTGATTAATAGTTTATCATTTCACAAAAAGAAATCACATCATTAGTGCATTTATTTTAAAGAAAAATGGCTCACAACTCCCCAACTGGAGTGTATAAATATGTAAATGTTTTCTGTTTTATGCTTTCATAGTTTAAAATTCAATTCAAGCACGGAAATGTTTAGATGGTCTATAATTAGCGTTCAAAAAATGAATACTGGCAACTCACCATCAATAATGCAGGCGTAAATCATACACAACCGACTCAAATACAATTCCTAAGTTGAACCACAACATCATGCTTTCTGGTTTCAGTCTCAGTTCAAGAACGAACGTTAATAAAGTTTGTCCTTCAAGCATTATCTGCAGTTTTTATTGGCTGCCTAATAATAGCTGTTCACTGTCCAGTGAAGCCTAAAATGTGATGTTTAAATGTATGGTATCAAATTAAATTCACAACAGGTGTCTTTGCAGAAGGCTTGGAGGCTTAAGCTTTGACAACACTTATTCAGTATATGAACACAAAGAGCAGAGTTGATAAACAGCACTGACAGAGGGAAGTGGGAAGATCAGAAGACGACAGAGAAAGCCTTGCACAAAGTCAGACCCAATAATTTTCTATAGCCATGCGTTAGTCTTCTGCTCACTAGTGCTTGCGATATGAGGTAGGGCTATCTTCTCTCATATAACATTGGTGTTAATGTTAACTGCTCACAAGACAAGCGTGTCAAACTACAATGGGATGTTTTCATGACGTGGGTTAGACTCGCTAAGCTTAAGGCAAAAAATACGATAAGAACGTTGGCATGATTACGTTGACCGGAGAAGGCTGACAGCTCTTCTGCACCTTCACAAGAGCTGCAACTTTGGTCAGGTTTTGCTGCAGTAGAAATATATGACTGACAGGAAGATGCACTGCATCACTACTTTGAAGCGGCTCAGGGGATGAATGGTTGACACTGCAGCCTCAAATCAAGTTCTGCGTTTGAATCAGCAATGGTGGGTTTTAGGCACAAAACCAGTAGTCCCAAACTATTCATTTGAATGTTTTAACTGTATGGTAGGATTTGGTGGTATTCAAATATTGACGCCGTTGCATCATCTCCTAGTTGCACCCTGGTGTTCACCAGTACTGTCACTAATTTTAGATTTTTTCGATAGCTTGCAGTGACCACTATGACTCTGTTTCGTATAACCTGAACACAAAGCTCATTCGGTGCTCATTTACTTCATAATTACCAAATTGTGAATCAGTTCGAATGGGTGACTAAAGCCCATTCTCCACAGGCGTTATCTGCCCTATTCTACTCAACAAAATCACAGTTTCCACCAAGATAACTACAAGGCTCTAATCTAACCCTTCTCGCTTTTTCTGCTATGAGTTGCGTTGTGGTGCCAAAAAAGTAGCCCAGCTCCAAAATGTGACGTAAATGCTTTTTTAATCCCTTGATTGGTCCGAGACAGATACGAGTATGTAACACAGAAAACTAGGGAAAATAACCACCATTAACGATGAGTGATGAAGAAAAGAAAAAGAATATATATATATATATATATATATATATATATATATATATATATATATATATATATATATATATATATATATATATATATATATATATATATTTTTTTTTTTTTTTTGCAAGCCCTGCTTCCACATATTCAGCAAAGTCTAAAATATATTTACCAAACGCACTTGAAAGCTCACGAATGTCCTCAGTCATCATAGCTGCCATGTTTCCAAACACTTGATGCCAAAGTATTGGATTGGATAAGATTTGAGCTAAACAGGCTTTGGCACCGCCTACTAACTTTGAGAAGCGAGTTTGACAGATAAAATTAATTCATGAAACATGGGGCCCACTGGCGGCGATTCATGTATTAATTTTATCTGTCAAACTTGCTCGTCAAAGTTAGTAGGTGATGGCAAAGACGCAATGTACTCTGGTGTAGAGAGGTGCAGCGCAGGGCAAAGTAATCTAGTGTAGAAGCCGTTGGTGGAGACGTTATCGGTTAAATGGACTTTAGTTGAAAAACATGTCATAGTCCGTGAAAAATGAAACGTCCGATTTTTATAGAATACAATTTTTGATGACAAGTCCAGCATCATATCAGAGCGTTCACGCATGATGTGCATCGGATGCCTGTGCCATTGTTCATGGCACGATATTGTGTTAGCTTTGTGCCCTGCAATTGACTGGCAAGCAGTTCAGGGTGTCTCCCGCCCACTGCCTGAAGTCAGCTGGGATAGGCACCAGCAAGCCTGCGACTTTTGTGAGGATAAGCGGCTATAGGAAATTGATGAGTGAACCGATTGATGGATGAATGTTACAATGCGTCCCCTTGCTTAAAATGAGGCCCTCCGCAAATATTGTGGGCCTTCGTGCAGTGTGTAATCTGCATGTAGAATAAGACTAAATTTGCTGTTAAAAACAACACTGGCGTGGATATGACTGCGGTATTGGTATAAGACTAGTTGAGTTTGAACCTTAGTTAACAGCTGCATCTGTCAGCGTTGTTAACATTAAAACTAAAGTGATTTTTTGCTGCTCAGTGTGGTTCTGATAAAAAAAGAAACACTGGAGGAAGACAAAATAATGATGTGCTTACATGCACTAGAGAATTCCTTTCGTAGACAACTGACTTCTAGCAAACCCTGTTTCCCTACATTTAATTGAGCCAAGACACCCATTTAACCTTAGAAAATCTCACAGCACACCAAACATAATTCACATGATGTATGAAGGCTGAAATAATGATGTGCTTGTCTCAGTTTACTCACAAATGAACTTTACTCCGTGAGAAATGCACTTTAGGTGTTTATTTTTTATTGAACACAAACCTGACACACTCATAAAAACGCCATGACTTTTTGTGTTGTAGAAATGGCGACTAGTGAATACACAGGTTAATTGTACCTGCTGGCATCTAACGGAAGAGCATTTAATAGTTAGACTTGCCACTATACTCTATTTTGCAGACATAGATACATGAACAAAGATATAGTTGTAATCAAGAAGTACTTTTTGGACCAATTACAGTGGAACCTCTAGATACAAATTTAATGTGTTCCGAGTGCAGTTTGTATCCTGAATCATTCTTATAGTGAATTTTACATGTAGATTTTACATTTAAATTGCGTAATTGCTACAAATAAAGTAAATTTTATAATCTTTCAAAAAACGCAATTTCGGTGGATGTCAGCCGAATGATGGAAAAAAAATGTCTGTAAACAATCATTTTAATTCCACTTGAACTTTATTTGAAAGATAACGACGTTGAAACTTTTATTTTTTTTTTTTAATTTTTTCTTTGGAAAAATGACAGTAAAAAGTAGCTTTAATTCCACTTGAACTTTAAAAAAATATATATACTTGAAACATCAAAACTATAATTGTCGTCAGATTTGACTAATGCAACTGTGGATGCGAATGGCCGAAAATGATGTTAACCCACTCCACGAAAAAACACCTTGTGACCCAGGCTTTTGCATTCACTTCACCGAAAAGCTTTCTTTTAGTGCTTTTAAGGGAAGTGTTGAGCAGCGTGCAAATCAGCCGGGGCATCTTCCTCAAGTCTATTGGGCCTATTGGGTTAGGCTAGTTGAGGTCTAATGTCAGAAAACCACAGCTCGCCATTGGTGCATTGGTACTCTTAATTCAACTGAAGAAAAAATGAAGTCGTTGTTCATTATAAAACCCACGTTTTAGGACCCTGGGATTGACCTGTCCCCAAATTGCTCCTCTAAATCAGAAAATTGCTCTTCAAATCAAAATTTTGATGAATAAAACTGCTCCTCAAAAAGAAAAACTCGAAAATCTCGAAAACTTAGTAAGATGTGTCTCTCTTATATCAATGCACCACTATAACAGGTTGGTTCAAAGTGCTAGAACGTTGTAATTTTCACATTTTCAGCAATGTTACCTCAAAATATAATATTCTGTCCTGATATCACATCTTTTTCAAGCAAAGCCAGAGATGTCCATTATAGCTACTTCACATGCAAACTAAGGGGATAATGCACAAGGCTAAAACCTGTATTATTGCTTGGCAACCAGTTTCTAATATGGTTACACTTGTGTCCTGCTGCCATGCACCCCGAAGGAGCTTTTATCCTTCGCCTGAGTTCCAAAAACAAAAATGACAACATCATTATCCTTTTTAAGTCAATATAAATAAAAGTGAATTGAAAAATATGCTGAGAATTTTGGTGTTACGTTTTTAATACTCAGGTGTTGATACAAACTTTGGGCTGTGTTTTATTTCTTGGCAACAAAAATAAATTGCCATAGAAACACATTCATTCAAACTGCTTTGTGTTGCTGTGTGCGTACATCATACCCTTGAAAAGAAAGTCAAAGGGAGACAACACTTCCCGCTAAAATGGGAGTACTAATGTGTGAAGTGTTAAATAAGCTTAAACCTTGGCCAAGTGTGTTTGCACTAGGAAATATTGCTTCTTCCCAAACAAACAAAATAGCTAAAATACAGCACATGCTACCCAACACAAACGCTGATTATCCTCTGAATGTAGCGGTGATGACTCTTGCATAAAATTGCAAGGGTAAGATATTAAAAAACATGCAAGCCCTAATAGCTGGAAATCACCGCATTCCGGATAAAGGGCCCAGAGCGAAAAAGAAAGACCAAAACAAGTTTTAATTAGTTTGGACAGCACAGAAGCTTTTTTTTTTTTTTTTTTTTTCCTCCTCATTCGGAAAAGTATTTGTGGGTAGGTGGGTGATACCCCTTTCAACAGTGGCTGATTCTGGGACAGAGATGCAAGAGATAGGATTGCAGGCTGTAGGAAGAGCCTGAAGACATGTTCTCTGAAGTTGTGTTTACTTGTCATCATAATGTAGGTCAGAGCCCAGTGGAAAATCCAAAGATTGCCAGAGTTGTGAATGGATTGCATCCCTTGCCAATGATTTTACCTGATCGATAGAAATTGCCCTTCTACTGATCTGAGATGTGTCTGACCTGCCCCGTTCAGCCCTCACTGCCACACAATCCATCGATTCACGGCAGGACACGGGGACGTGTGCAGCATGAGAAGCGCACTTAACCGGGCCGCGGTTTGCATTTGCTGAGTGTGGCATGTTTGTGCATATCGATGCAAAAGGCAACAATATCACGCTGGCTCTGGCTTTTGGTGAAACCTGGAAATAGAGCCGGGACGCAAGGGATGTCTCCACACTCCTTTCCCCTTATGTTATTATTGATGCTTTGAGATGATTGCAGTGACTGTGTTTGTATTTCTCTTCATGATCTCTAATCAAATCAAATCAACCTCATGGGCCACAGTTGGATGCTCAGATGAATGTTTGGGCCTAAATAAATCAGAATATTTGCACAAGCACAATACACCAATATTCCCACTTGAATATTCACCTCAGGTTTTCCCTGGATTCAGAGAGATCATTAAGGCTGACCACTGGACTATGAAATACAGATAGAGCCTTCGCATGCACCTCTTTTAATCAATGTATTAATCAATCATGGGTAAGACTAGATGCTCTTTCAATCTTAATTTTTCAGCCTCCCCATTTTTCCAACTTGGTGGGAACAGTTTGGAGGAGGCAAGTGCCTGGTCCATCATGACTGTGCCTCAGTGCACAAAGTGCACAAATGATAAGAAAAGCATATAGCATGGCTGAAACCTTTTCTTTTGCTTCATTAGTTTGACCGTTGGCACATTCTCAACGCATGCAAGGCATCATTGGGAATGCACCACGCTGAGAATACCGTGTGAAATATCAAGGCAGGGGATCCTGATACACTTCGGCACAAGCCGTATTGAGCACACAATGCATCCCGAGAGGAGTTTCCACAACACGTTTCAATGGCTGACCACAAACGCGTCGAGACAGAATAAACATCGTCCCTGCTGGTTGTGACTATGTGCAGCATTCATTTTTTGGCCCAGAAAATATTGATATATACAGGTCATTTCATTTAATCCACCAAATTCTTGACGATCCTTTAATTATTACTGTCTACCCTATCGCAGCAACACTTTTACTTGGAACGATATTTTCATGAAGCCTATCCGCTAAATATGACTTTTGCGAGGCAATGCAGAAGTTGGAAAAGCCTGCCTAATTCCGAGCAGACTGCATTCCAGGCAGTTAAGAAATAAATTTGGTTCCGATACAAGAGATCTTTCCTCCGCATGACACGAAATACTTGAGGCGCCTACCTGATGACACTGATGAAGTGATTATCCCTCCACTCAAACATGTGAAGTGCTGATGATTCAAATTATGTTATGTTAGTTGTATGAAGTCCTTTGAGCTCAACTAACTAATGGATTCCCACAAGCACATTACACTACATGAGCGAAAAGTTTTTGCAATTTGTAACTAATGTCCCATGCTACTGAAATCTATCTTTGACAATGCAGGCAAGCTATTTTGTTTCTATTGCAGCTATTTTGTTTGTTCTGTTGATTTGAAGGAAGCTCAATACATTTAAGTGGTGGTCTGCATCTTATACCAAGTTATGTCATGTAGTTGTAAAAGTTTTTAACGACACTGTGTTGAACGAAAAGAATCCAAGATTTGTACTTTTTAATTTTTTTTTTCCCGTTTTGACAAGCTCATACCAAATGATGATCCCAAAACCAAGGTATGTACCCAAACTTGACTTCTCTGAACCATTATACTCCCAGTCTGTTGGAATTGGGGTTTGAACTGTCTTAACACTGAACCAAGGTGAAAACAACAATCTATTTAAAGTGCCACTAAAAATAAATTGAGCTGCCAAAGGACTAATTGCTCTCAAGTTTTTAACTTCACTTTCATTGGACTGAGACAACACAAATTAAACTAACCCTCATAGGATTTAATTACAATGAAACTCAGTGTGCCTGTCACCTTTAATCACACTTTCATAAATACAGAGCCTCAGAGGCTTCGAACGATTGAAGTTTGTCTGAAGGGATCTACGCACTCACGTAAAACCGAACACCACTAAATGTGTAAGAATTTACTGTACATACATTAGACACTAATAAGCCGGTTGGAGAAACATTACTGGTCTTTGGGTACCTTCATCAAATATAGATAGATTCAAATAGGCGGTGTCAAGCTGAAGGATTCGATTCTATGGATGTAAAAAAAGCACCTTGGAAAAAAATAGCAAAAAGATACTAGGTTAAAGCGTTTTTTTTTTTTTTCCTTTTTCTTTTGACAACACTGGCAACGTTCAAATTCAGTCATTTTAGCAGATGAATTGCAATTACAGTTGCTGCTCACACCAGTTCAGCTCGGTGCCAAGGTTGTATACTGTACGTGTTGCCGTTGCCTCCACAGTGAGAAAGGTCAAAAACACCTCCAAGGTGACTCACAGTTACACTTTTCTCGGCGGTGATGAAAAGTCAGTGAGTTCGGTATAACAAAGTTTTCTTCTTAGAAATCTTTGCTGGACAAATTCTGGGAAAAAAGTATACTTACTGTATATATTTCTTTAGAAATGCTTTCTGGAAATGTTCTACAATCAAAGTTCCCATGCCAAAAAAAAATTGGTGATCATAAATTGCACTATAAATGTCACATACCATTATCTTATCCACCTTCCTCTATCTGTAAATATGTTCAAATGTCGGAACACTCCACGACTGTGTGCTCTTCCACAGTATACTCCACAGCTTTCCAAAGTAGCCTGGGGCCTGAGTGGATGGAATAGAAATATTCGGGGAGGAATGTGCTGACTCTTTTGTCAATGTGAGTGACAGGAAAGAGTATTGCTTTCACCGCATCAGCCTATCGGCACACAAGCCGCTCGCCACAGGTCTTCTCAGATAGCAAAAGAAGTTCAATCAACGTTAACTCAGGGATAAGAAAGTTGAATTTTGGTTTCGGTTGAAAATTGATGGTCAGGCAACATTAATTCGTCGTTATTCTGTCAACGTTGAAGCTGCGTTTAGTAGGTGCTAATGAATCTAGTTTGTGTTTTGGTCAAATTAAAATGTTGGAAAGGTCAATGTTTAATGACTGTTGAATCTATGTTTGCCCTCTTTTTTTCTTCTTCAGCGAAGGGAAAAGGTGCGAAGGTGGGTGGGAATGGTATTCTGTGTGGGACAGGCCTATCTATCATCATTGTTACCTAATCATCTAGTACTTTACATGATTGTGACTCCTTTTGTTTCAAGCAGGATTGTTGTTTTTGACTTTATAGTTGAAAAGCAAACATGGACTCAACATTTTCGCAACCTTGATCTTTTTGTATAATTTCTAGTTGAACCATGTTTCAACATTTTCATCTTCTATTCACCCACATTTTGTTCTAGGTGTTGTTCTTTTATAGTTTTTATCAACATGCAATTAAAAGGATTTTAAAGTCTGTCGGAATAGGCTTGCTGGTGCCTATCCCAGCCATCTTGGTGCCGTAGGCGCGGGACACCTTGGACTGGTTGGCAGCCAATCACAGGGCACACAGAGATGAATACCCAACCTCACTCACAATCACACTTTAGGACAATTTGGAGTAACCAATGCACCTACCATGCATGTTTTGTTCATGTGGGAGGAAACCAGAGTGCCCGGAGAAGACCAACCCTTGCACGAGGAGAACATGCAAACTCCACAGGACAAGCTGGGATTGGAACCTGGCACCTTTGAACTGTGAGGCAGACGTGCTGCCTTAATTGGGGCATATGAAATATCAACATTCATAGATGAAGAAAAGAAGTCCTTATTTGTTCTTATATTTAAAACATTGTTTAAAATTAGGTTGAAATCTCAATGCCTATATCTTAATCCAATGAAATCCAATAAATTCAAACAATAAAAGGGAATTTTTATCATATATACTTTTCTTGTCCACATTATTGAATAATACTTGACAAGTGGGTTTTCCAGGAGCCTGAAAAAAAATTGTAGGTTCCCAGCCGCATATTGCACAGAGTCAGCCAAACAGCTCAGAATAATGTCATCTGAGTAAAGACTGCCACTACAGTCTTTTAGAGAGGAGCCTCTTACAGTGCTATAAATTATAAGCGAGACAGGTCTTAAAAATGCTCCTGGTTGAATATCATTTCCGACTTGATAAAATATGTCTCTCCTTGACACACTGGGGTATTCCAAAAAGGTTAATCAAAATCACATCATATATCCTCCACACAGAAGAAGATGTTGATCTGGAAGTCATTAGTGCTGCTTCTATAAAGGTCAGGGATCAAATTCAAACACCAAAGTTTAGTGGGGGCAGAACTTTGCGATTTATGAAACTTTGCTTTCTCAGTGCTTCTTAGAAAATGTGTGTGACTTGTTAGTATATTCAGTGGATTGGAACCAAGAACTATAGGACTGAAACCCTTAATGTGAATGGGCTATTTAAACGGTGTTCAAGCTTTTACTTTGAGCTACGTGGGACTCTGCAGAAGTATGTATGTATGTGAAAGTCCATGCGTGTTCGTACGTGCATATGTATCCACGGGCCACGCGCACAAGTCTTTCACTGTGCAACTTAACAAGACAGCCCATGTCACACAAGGACATTTATATACATTTTTAAATAGGACTTCAATTGTTAAAATCTTCATCTGCAGACAGAATACATCAATATGCCACTGAGGTCCAGGAACTCATAAACAAATGATTTTTTTTTTCTTTTTGAAGCTTTTCTTAGTCACTCATGTAATGTAATGTAATTCATTATTATATGTATTAATATGTGGGGTGGTAATCATTACTTACTAATGCTTTGGGAATTTTAGAATCCTCCTCTTTACTGCTTTACCGCAGAGGTTTTTAAACTCTTGTCTTCTGTCACCTACTTTTATATAATGAAATTGCTCATAAAGAACAAATATTGCATAAAAACTGGGTGAAAATTCAGCTCCCCAGTGTCTTCTTTCAATACTTTTCCTTTGACGTTAAGATCAAAGGACTGGATAAAATACCGCACAAGGATTTAAACACCCTGCAATTGGCTGGGAACCAGTTCGGGCGTCCTCCGCCTAGTGCTCAAAGTCAGCTGGGATGGACTAGCGACCCTAGTGAAGATAAGCTGCTAAAGAAAATGGATGGGTGGATTTCAACACCTTTTCTTCTCGGCAGACCATAATATGGAAATTAAAAGGAGTACCGGTACTCCTGTCAAACAATTTAACCAAGAAGTATGATAGCAAGTCAGCTAAAGCCCGGGAGCTGACCAACAAGGTAAACAAAATCCTCCATCCCATAATTTCTATATTTATTCAGTGGTACTATTTTCTTTCAGGCAGTCACCATGGACATGCTGCTATTTTTCAAAAAGAGTTTTAAATGTGTGCTCAAAGATGCCAATGATGTGTTGCTTCTGAAAAAGAATTTCATAAATATAATTTCTTTTAACATGTTTTCTGCTTTTCTTCAGTCATTGTTAATATATATGCCACAGAAGACTTCCCTTTTTTTTTTTTTTTTGCCTTTTGCCCAGTTGCCCAAGATATCGCAATACACCTTTACTGTATCGCAATATATTGCATTACCCTTTAAAGCCGCAATACCCAGCACTAAATACCTCAATAGCACTGAATATATTTTGTACTTTTTTTTTTTTAAATATCGGGGGCAGGGGCTGGGGCTGGGGGGGGGGGGGGTACGGGGGTGTTGGTTATGCTGGTTCATTCTTTCCACTTGCATATTTCAGTAAAGCCAGGTCCACCAGCCACTCAGCATCACTAAGTAATACTGTGTCCTCCTTTCATGTTTCAATGAACGCCTTGATCCACCAAGCAAGGAAAAAAAAACGCAAAAGGATCTTACGTCTGCTTAGCCATCTGATATGAGTGTTCATTATGTGCTATTTTTAGTTCACTGAAAATTCCTCATAGAAAGCTCTTAATGGAGTTGATGATTTTAAAACCAGTTGTTTGACATGGTCTCATCCCAACTGAATTCTGAATGTCGCTTTGTCGTCTCAGGTGTGACGGTGGTCACCAAAAAAATAGTTGTTCCTTTTTATTTTTCCCCATGAAGTACTCCTTGTACTTTGTGGGGAGAAATAAAAAAAAAAACACAACAGTGTTGTAAAGCTCTCCGGATGACGGTCATGTTCTTTTTTGAAAGCTGTTCAACATTATCCACAGGCTTTTCAGTTCTGTCATTGACAAAAGGCTATTCCGTTCTTCAACAATGACCCCACCATCTTTAGAAAGATTTTTCTGCATGGTCAGGATGTGCATAACTTTCTATACTTGTGTTGTTCGCCTTTTTTGTCATTTAATAAGCAGTGTACCTCTAGGAGGTAGAGTGACCAAAATTCAGCCTGGACATTTTGTTGTACAGGTGCTCAAGTTTATATGTCGACAAAAGGGGTGGGGATCAACTCTGTGTTGTACCGGACTGATGAATTGCCGGAATGCCTTTTTTTTGCGTGAATATGCTTCGTGTGAGAAAGACTTGGGAAAGGTTTCTGTGGACCTAAGTGAAGCTGCCAGACTCGCAACACAGATCAGACCCACACACTTGTGACTCATGTTGTGAAACAATCACCTCTCTTTTTCGATTTCTTTTTGCCTTCTACTGGTGTGACATTCTGCTGCTGCCATTGTTATGGGCTAACGTCCCAGTGTTTGGTCAGCCCAGTGAAAATGATCTTGAGAGGAGGCGGCTCACCTATTACATCAATTGCACGAAAATACTGGATCGGTGATCAGTTTTACCAAGTGTGTGCTATTGGATTCTTGGCAAGCCAAGGGAAATGGCAAAGCTTGCTACCAAAAACATTTGAATGAAGTTTGTGAGATACTTGTGTTACTGTCTTCATGGGAAGGATCATGGGGTTAGTCCGTGTGGGGGTTGGCTTTCATCGGTGTCCACGTTTGTCAAACCTTGCAAGAAACAAGCTTCTAAACGGTAGAATCACATGGCTCACAGATCTAAGACCTCACATTACAAAACACTCTCTTACATACTAGAAAGGTGAGATTAAAATTAATGGTCATTGAGTAATCCATGCTGACAGACCTGAATTGTGAAAATGTTAAAATATTCATACAGGACACTTGAGGGCTGAATGTGTCAAAGCAATGTGCAGTGCAGTGGAAAAACAGCATGCGGGTGTTGAAATCAGCACTTGACTACAGACATCCCTCTCAATTTGGTCACTGTCAATGGACGGATCATTGAGTCGCATTCCGCACACCGTAAACCACAGCCCACTTCAGCAATTGAACCAATTGGTTGAATGGAAATCCATCTACTGAGTCATACGGTTGTAAAATCAGCGTGAAAAAGCTCCACTTTGTTTAAGTCAGTGAACCACTTGAGACAGGAATCAAATCCAAAAGACAGCTGTGATTTGCTCAAGATACATGCATATGTTCAAGAGTGAACCTCATGGCAACCTGTCTCATTACAGATGGAGACCAGATGGAACCAATGAGCTCCATCACCACACCAACTCTGTTTTAATAGGAAGGAAAAACCGCTTCTTGACACTTCTAATTGACAGAGTGGTTTCATGCCAGACGCTTGCCTAAGTTTACACTGCGGTGCACTCCCTGCTGGAATGCACCCAGAGTGAGATTAAACTATGGATTTTGCATGTTCTCCCTGTTGCTTGTGCTCCCGCTTCCGCCCACATTGCGCAACACGTGTAATAGCTCAATTAGAACTCAAAATACCCACAGGTGTGATTATGGGTGTAAATGGTAATTTGTCGATACGTGAATAGTGATTGACAAGGGATCGGACCAGAGTGCACGCCACGTCTCATATGAAATCGACTGCACCGAGATTAGAGCTCCTCCATGAGTCTAAACAATTCCGAGTTGTATCCAAAATTTAAAGATGGAAAACAAAATTAAGCTGATTTGATTCAAGCTTGGTTGGAAACCAAAAAGAAACCCAGAGTAATCTTGCTGCCTTGGAAAGAGGGGTGCTGCACCATTTTGATTGAGTGTTGATGTGTTCAACAAAATTCAAATCAGACATGTGTCTTTAAACATTTCAAGAGATTAAACATGCATTGTACAACAAATGAGTACAGCCAAAAGATCATTTTTACCTTCTTAATACTTCATCCGCCGGATAGTTTTTGTCTTTTGTGGTATGTATGCTATTTATTGTACCCGACAAAAAAAGAAGTGACCATTAGTGTTATCATCAATTAGCAAAAATATAGAGCGGCTATAAAAAATGAATGCATGAATGGATGGAGGACTTCTTATGTTCTGGTTGATGTCTGGGTTTTCTGTTTTTCACATTCTGCGTTGTTGGTCTTTTGTTCAAGTTAGTTCATGTTTCTGTTTCCCTTGTTAGTGGGATTGCGTTCACCAGGTCTGCATTAAACTGCTTTCCTTGTGTCAATCCAATTCCCTGTTCCAATTGTGTATTGTCCAGGTGCTCCTTGTTGTCTCCCCAGTTTTGAGTGTATTTATTTTCCTGTTTCCTTTCAGTAATTGTCCGATAATTGTCAAAGTGCTGTTGTCGATGTTGCATCATAGTTGCTGTCAGTTCCTCGGTGTCCACCTTTTGAGCGTGTTTATTTTCTTTTTTTGAGCACACCACTCCTGTCTGCCTCCCTGCCTTTAGTTCCACACCTTCCACACCTCTTCCCACTACACCGAGACGTAACATTGGGAACTTTTTGTTTGGGGGATTAAAAGAGAAAATCTGTTCAGGGTTAGGGTTATGAAGGCACACATATAGGTCCTTCGGTATTTCAAGCTTCAAAGTGTTTACTGTCACGTGCACGGTGTGGAAACAAGTTTCTAAATACAATGAAATTCTTACTTTGCTGTCCACACAAATATCTTAATTTGGAAATTCTTTTCTTTTTTTTTTTAAGTCAAAATCAAGGTATTTATTCTAAAGAAATGGGTAACGTGAGGTACAAAATAATCTAGTTTTCTTCTTAAGAACTATTCTTAAGTCATTTAAATTCGCATTCACTTTCGACAGGTGGTTTTGAATGTGATACAAAGCTGTGATAGTTTTATTTACTCATAGCCTTGCTCTTTCAAAATGTTTGGTTTCACTTTCAAGTTGCCATCTCATGGGGTGAGGGTGAGCGCTGCCCTTTCTTATCGACAATGATATTTCTTTTAGTTTAGCTAATGGAGTTCAGGGCAGGTCACAATGTTTTTTTACAAAAAGTTTTGAGCTGAAAAAGGAGATATTGCAAAGGACTGCTTCATCCAAGTTTTCTCAATCTAATTGGGAGACATCAACATAAACCGTGAGTTGATTTGACATAGCTCCATGCATATCCATTTTTTTCTTATTCAAAAGTGACATAACTCTTTTAACTTTCTGAATTACGTAAATCCTTTCTCTTCTTTGTCAAGAGTCAATAATTTGCCTTTCTTATTTATTATTTTGCCACCCCACAGTTTAGATAATTAGACCATTCTGCTATTTCTCTTTCTGCCTAATGTTTGCAACCAAACATTTTTTTTCCACCCAACTAATAGCTGTATTTCTTTGCTACCGTGTCTGAAAAATGAGCAACAGAGTGAATCAACAGCCACTCTGATTTATATGGAAATGAGCTAAATAAATGTGCGTCAAATTCCAAAAACAGTTAGTGGACACAGTGACACTTCACAGTTTTGGTATTGATAAACAAATACTTATTTTATAAAATGGATTAAAAAAATATACAAATATAATACAAATATTTTAGGGCTGCACATATCAATGCATCCCTGGTTAGCGATATGCCCGAAATAACCAGATGAGATTGGATTATTTTGATGTGCTTCACACATCGCCAGAACCAAAAATTATATAATCAATAGAACTAGCATGTTAAAATTGTAGTTACAATATGTAAAAAAAAAAAAAAAATAATAATAATAAAGATGATATCTCACTATGATATTCATAGAAATCTCTGTATTGGGACACTTTTTTTTTTCTCTCCGATATTCCCTTTTAAAGAGTGTTTAAATACCTGCAATGAGTCAAAGTAGACCAGCCCTTTCCTCATATGCAATCTAAGTGTGGCTCAGACACAGCACATACCACAAAAAGTGAGAAAAAAAATCATGCATGCTGCTCTGAGCCCCATTGCGCTTACCGCAAAAAGTATTTGAGAGATTCACTTTTAAAGAGTGTTTAAATACCAGCAACCAGTCCAATCCTTTCCTCATATGCAATATAAGTGTGGCTCAGACACATCACATACCACAAAAATTGAGAAAAAAAAATCGCGCATACCAACTTTGAGAAGATATTTCGTCATTATAAAAAGGAGAAACAACGTTTTGCCTCTCTAACTTCATCTGCAATAGTAAAGGATGAGCGACTCAGGTGTTTTATCAAGTTTTACCGTATCTTTTCGACTGTGCTCATGATGTTCATTACAGTGTTTCAGCCAAAGTCTGTTGATCAAACTACTCCAAAATGGTTAGACTTCACCTTAGGTAGCCCCCCCCCCAAAAAAAAAAAAAACAGAAAAAAAAACCCATCAAAATAAAATCAAAATAAAAGTATAGTGGCTTACAGTTTTAAAAGTAAGCAATTACAAGAGTAATGTCATTACTGTAATGCATTCCTTTTTACTTTAACGAGGTAATGTAATATACTACACACAAAAAATTGTAATATTTTGCTCATTACAAATGAGGGGAAAGTAATGCATTACAATACATTTTTAGCCTGAAAGTAGTGTGTGTGTGTGTGTGTGTGTGTGTGTGTGTGTGTGTGTGTGTGTGTGTGTGTGTGTGTGTGTGTGTGTGTGTGTGTGTGTGTGTGTCCCTCCTCCTCCCCCCTCAAAATTTGCCAGGATTCGCAAGGTCAGAGGAGAAAAGTTCTGAGCAAAATGTTACTTACTGATCAGCTAATAATAAGCAAGTAAGCAAATCCATATTTGCAGTTATGGTGGCGAGAGTAATATAAAAGTAATGCAATATTAATGGAATGCATTACATTTCAAATACAGTAATTTTGTAATGTAACTAATTACTTGTAAATTACATTAATAAGTAATATATTATGCATTACAGTTTTGAAGTACCTTGCCCATCACCGGTGGCTTATAATATTCTAGGTCTGGTCAGCCTACATAACACTTATTGTATATCTGCTTCAAAGTTCAGACCTTCAGAGTTCAAACCACAGCTCTGGCTTTTTTGTGGGTAGTTTGCATGTTCTCCTTTTGCGCGTGTGTGTGGTGTGTGTGCGTGTGTGTGTGAGTGTGTGTGTTTTTCTCCAGGCACTGCAGCTTCCTTGTACGTCCCAAAGGCATGTTTTCTTTGGTTAGGTGGACATAGGATCCACCGTGATGGATAGATGGATGGATGGATGGATGGATGGATGGATGGATGGATGGATGGATGGATGGATGGATGAGTGGAAAAACACGCATTTGACGAGATACTGGTGGTGTGCATAAAAAAAAAAAAAAATTGATATCTATCTCGATGCAAGGACGGAACATTTTAATATGAAACAATTCAATGGTGATTTTTTAATGTTTTGATTTTGCCATTGGCCAGTTCGTGCTATATAGAGATAGCTTCATAAGTCTGGGTAGTGGTGCACTTGCGTCTTTTAAATTCAAAACCGATTTCCAAATTCAAATCGGGTATTTGTTACACCACGACAGTGTAAGATGCAAAATGATACCTTGCTATTTTAGTAGGCTGCAAAAATAGATTTTTTTTTTTTTTTCCTAACCCAACAAGATAAAAATTCCATCTGTTTATTGAGAGTGAAAAGAAAATGGGTGGGAGGATTTTCCTTGAGAACCTAATGGAATACAGTAGAGCACAGAAAGCAATGAATCCATGTAGGGGGGTGTTTAAATGAAGCTGAGGAAAAAAAAAAGACATCCAGATGGCTTGGGAAAAAAAGCTCGGGCATAGAGTGATGGGGAATGGGGAGCGGACTCTAACTACCAGAGAGGATTTGGGAGGCTGAGAGAACAGACAGATGGGGAGAATGAAAGAAGATGAAGGGTTGTGGGTAGCGTTGTCTTTATTGCCCTTGTTCATGTAATTGAGGTCCAATTGCAGCAGTACGGCCTGCGTAGCGGTGCAGCAGAGAGTCCAAACAGGATAGGTGCACAAAGCAGAGCAGCGGAAGCCTGTGTATCTTGGGACCTGTGCTGAATGCACGTCGAGTGGTGCAGAGCCAGAAGAGCTGGCGGTGGAGGGGAGATGCGGAGGTTGCATGAACAGGTGGGGAAACAGCAGGTGATGAAGGGCTAAGAAAAAATATGGCATGGCTTCAGCCCAGGCATTCTTAATCGTGCTGTGAGAATCTATTTGTAGCCAAATAATTCTAATTTTGATATGAAACAATTCAGTCGTTGTGATGTCGCCGGTTGCTGTATTTTAAACCCACGTGTTGCCTTTGATTACTGTCATCAGTGTGGAAATGAGAAAGGCTGTTGGTGGTATGGATGGCTGTTTACATCTTCACACCAATAACATTTTTCAAAAACCCATCACATTCCTGGTGAATTTTGGGGACTTCTGGCTCCAAAACAGTTTTGCTGATTAAATGAAAACGTGCCCAAGTTTTCGGGCTTGGTGTTTACTTGGTCCAATCATGATTGGCAATACCTTTGGTTTGTGAGGAAAAAACAAAAAAATAAGCAAATAAAGAAAAATAAATAATATAATCATAACAAAATATAACTAAGAAAAATTAAGATAGAAACTGTCAGTATATATTCAGTTCAGTGAAGTTTATATGTTCAAACGGAAGTGGGAAGAAGTAGAAAACCTTTCTAGCCCTACTCCTATTTTATTTACTCAGATATTAATATAGATATTGTTTCACATCGCAAAGACAGAACGAGTGACACTCCTCTTATTAGATGTCAGCATTAATATAAATAAAGTCTTATATAGTCTTATTTCTATATAAATATACATACATATATACATATATACATCTAGTACTGTTTTCATACATAGACACACAGATACAAACACATACAGTATATACACATATAGTATTTTTTATTTTTCACATGTAACAAACTTTTCTAGAAGATCTTACTCAGTCTCCAAGGATTGTTGTTTTCAAAACCATCCGCATGTCTTCTTTGCATGAATACAGATAGCATAAGATGAGCATGTTTCCCATTGGAAAAAAACATTTTGTATAACGTTTTAAACATAGCAGGGAGCAACAGTGAGTTTTTGCAAGCTAGCCCAATACACGGCTAATTCATCTCAAAACAAAAACGTTTTCTGGCGAAATATCCACAAGAGATATTTCTCGAGGTCTTCTCTTGTCGGGGCCGGAGTGAATTTGTCAACCGGGCTTTGTGCTGATCTAACTCTTTTGTAATAGGCAACCTCTGCTATGGTGACTATCGTGTCGGAGCCTTGGGCCAAGCATAGCAAGGCCACACAAATGAGAAGTCAGTAGCCTTTGAGGCCACTTCATCAATTGTTAACAAGATAAAACATGCAGTTTAAACATGAATCTCTTCATGAAATTTGCATCTCTGTAAAAGGATGTAGGCCTTAGTTAGAAGTCCTCATGTGCAGCAGGAACCAAAACATGGCCTGATTTTAAGTCCGTGTCTAGTGCAAGCGGGGTCAGCGGGTTTGATGCTGATTGTCCCAACATTTTGATTTGATGCTTTTTTAGAGCCTCTGTTCAGTACAGATATCAGTCTTCTTTCTGTGCATTTCCTACAAATACTTGATGCTGAAATAGGAACAAAGGAACAAAAAGCATGCATTCTTCAATGTTCTTTCTGTGCGTTTCCTACAAATTCTTGATGCTGAAATAGGAACAAAGGAACAAAAAGCATGCATTCTTCAATGTTGATGTCATACAAGTACTGCAGGATACAGAGGAATTTTGTTTAAATGCCGCAATAGTTTCAGAAACCCATTAGGCGGTCATTATCCTTGTTCTCTGCTACTTACTGACGCATGCTAATCTGTCATCAATCTTTCTCTGACCAGCAATTATTAGACACTATCCTCATAACTGAATTTCCAACGTGTCAAGATTGCGACTCATGATGAAAAAAAAGCCTCGCCATGATTTTTACAAAAGTAAGATCTGAGCAATTTTCTTGCTTGAGTTGAATTGCAATAAATGCATCAAATATGAATGGATTATTGCTTGAAACAAAATGTCAGATGAGTGGTATGGACTTTAGGTTGTGTGATATTTGCATCTGATACATCTCATTTCTGAATACATTCAGCTTTTTGTTTCATCTAGGTAATTACAAGAGCAATGGGAATTCAGATGGGACTATGTAATTAGGCCCTCGTGTTAGTTCTTCTGATGTGTTCACTTTCAACATATAAACCTAATGTACAGACGACCTTTGGCATATGGATGAGAAGCATCTGGGTTAAACCCATATAAATCTGAGAAGCAGACTCAAATCTTGCATGTGTTACAAACTATATGTATGTGCGGTTTTCTGCTTTGTTTTGCACCAGAAAGAAAGAGTATAAATGTTAACCTCTCAAAAAAAAAATAGGAAAAGTAATGGTAAAAAGAAACCCTACAAACTTTATAAGTACCCACATTACTCAAGAACACGTTTCACCCCAGGTTGCCAAAATCCTCCCATACATGCAATTTACAAGATCGCTTGACACAACTACGCTTCCTTCGACAGCCAACGTGCAACGCCAATTGAACAAGCAGCATTCACCAGAACGCACCACAAAGGAATCCATGAACCATGGCGATATTTTTTTTTTTTCTTACAGGTCACGGATTAAGTCTAACAAAACCCTAGCCCGGCACTGCTTGCCACCTATCTCGGTCGGCCACTTTTCACCAGGCGCAAGCACTGCATGCGAACGCACCAGGCGGGTAATAGCTCTGCTGTGCGTGGGCGGGTGCACCCAGTCAGAGACTAGGGGAGGTTTGGGAGGAGGTACTGCAGTCCATTGAAGGCAAGCCAGTCCCACAATTATTTTGTTTCATTGTGTGTCGAAACATTATTATTCCCACTGCTACTTTTTCTTAGCGTGAGAACTTCAAAGCTCTGCGTGAGACCATGACACGAGACAGAAATGCGTGAGTGCCACGCTCAATTCTAAAGTGTTGACAGCTCTGTAGTTTGAAAAATGCCGTGATGGATGGACCAGAATACAAAAATGAAGCTTAATAAAGTCATTCCGTTTTTTGGGGGTGGCATTCTTCTATTCTAACAAGTTAGTATTTTCAGATGTGTATGACTGACTTTTATCCAAACCAGTCATGAAACCATTATATTATATATTATCTATTTATATATACAGTATTATATAATGTATATTATCGTTATATTATCTTTGGAATTACACAGAGCCGGAATTCATGACACTGAGGTGGTATAAACCAAAGCAGTGGCCCTTGATACAGCCGGGGAAGCTCGTGTGAAATGAAAATGCCATGTTCCAAGTTTACTGCCGAATATAAAGTGGACAGTGAAAGTTGGCAATTCCAAGTAGAATTAAAATAATGCATTCATTCTCCCTTCTGCCAGCACATGACTTTGGTGCGTAAAATGCTGAATGCAGAAATGACAGTTTCCCATTACATTACGAGGTAATGAAAACTCATTTTGGAGATACTTTTTCTCAAAATAAAGAGATAAAAGCAAGAAAAATGAACACACCCTAATCATCGTGTCAAGTTGTAAGAAGCAACATTTAAGTGTGCAGATGAAGAAATAAAGGCATGCATGACTGCAGGGTACATGGACATTAAGGTTTGAAGGCACAAAAATAGCAAAGGACAGCTATAATAGGGCAAATCCTTCACCCGGTTTTTCAGCCTTTTTTTGGTTTGTCAAATTAAAAAAAGATATTGTATTTTGGTTCATATTTTTGTTGTTTTGAACAGAGAATACAACACAGGCAGCATCCATTTTCTATAGCCGCTTATCCTCACAAGGGACGCAGGCTTGCTGGTGCCTATCCCTGCTGACTTTGGGCGATTAGGTGGGGGACAGCCTGGACTGGTTGTCAGCCAATTGCTGGGCACACAGACGAACAACCATTCATGCACCCAATCACACCTAAGGACAATTTAGAATGTTCAATACACCTGTCATGTAGCTTTTTGGATTGATTGAGGAAGCCGGAGTGTCCAGAGGGAAACCTCGCGGACTCAAGGGGAACATGCAAGCTGGATTTGAACTCGGGTCCCTTTAACTGTAAGGCGGACATGCTAACCACTGCTCCACCGAGCTGCCCCTGACATATAGCAATAAGTTGAAATTGCAAAAGTTGAAAAAACATCCTTGCAGCCTTTTGAAATTCATATTTGAGTACGCCTGGTTAGAAGAAAGCGTTTGTCAGACTTGGGGTTGACACAAGTCCAGACTAGTCCAATTAAAACTGAGAGAGCATCAGTACCAGATGAACTGGGAGTGTTGCTATTAGGAAAGTGTAGCATGAGAACGGTGTGCTAAGTCAAAGAACTTCTTATCAGAGCAGTTATCAAACTGATTGTTAGTTGAGCTTGATGTTTAAGATACTCAGAGCTCAGACGTTCCTTTTCCTTCGTCTTTTTCTGTGATGAGTTGTTATTGGAAGGATCTTTTTCCATAGGCATCTGCTTACAGATCTATAACCCATCTCGCGGTTTCAAGGAAATCTCAGAGTAAAATTAGACTGTCATTGCGACAGGCTGTTCTGCCGGGTCGACTGTAGTAACACAGTGTAAAAGTAGTGCCAGCTTTCATGCCTATAGTCAACATTAAATAAACATTAGCTGCACCTAACTTCTAGGGAGTAACGGTACAGATCGTTGTAGCATAAACACACATGCTCCCCCTGGCTTGACTGGGCTATGTTTGATCAATGCGCTCTCTCTTCCTGTGTATCACGATGACTCCAAAGCCATCTAATTCTGTAAAGTACTGCACATCACTACCTTGTTTTAGCCCCTTTTTCTGGATCACTCCCCTGCCCAGTCCTTTTGAAATATTCAGTGTGCAACCTTTTCTTTGCATTGCTGCTTTAGCCAAGGTGGTGGGTGAGAAGTGCGGAATCCTCTTTTTATTTTGGACGTCAATGCCCTCTTTTAAGGGCAGAATTGGTTTGGTTGAGCCTACTTTATGTCTTCGTCCGCCCCCTTACCCACACAGCGACTGAATGGATTTCCCACGAGGAAGCATTTTGACATGCTGGTGATGTGAACAAGATGTGGTTGTTATTGTTTCTTGAGGAACGTGACTGAGATGTAAGGATAGTGGGGGGACTGTAGGTGATGCAGTAAGCATGTGATTGCGACTCTTGAGAGAAGTCATTGAAGAGAGAATACGGAAGGGAGAATGGCTGAGATTGAGAAGTAATGTGGTCATGAAAGAAATACACCAACACAATTAACAAGTAAGGAATTAAAATGTCAGAGACGTCAGCTTAGAGAATGAGAAAAGCAAACTGAGGGACTGTTATTGGCCCTTGTAGTGGTTACATGAAACAAATAAACGCGTGAGGGAGTTTGGGACCAGCACATTTGTTGGGAAAGACTGGAGACATGTTTGGCCACATCTTACTGATCGTTTGTTGAAACCTCAAAAAGCCTCTTTTGTTTCCCAACAGTGACTTTTTTAGCTTACGCACAGTGACTATGCCAAACTCATTGAACAAAAGCTTCCCTTTATGAAGTTTTTCTCACTTGGAGTGGAAATACACTTGCTTCTAATTAGCTGGGATTGTAATGGCTCAAAATGATGTTAGCACAGCAGCTCTGTGAAGGCGCCATTATTGCTCTCTGTTATCTCCCAGGAGACTAGGTTGAAAGGAATTTTTAAAAATGTGAGTTAAACTCAGAATAACGCCGGTGTTATGTGATGCTAACATGCCTTGTAATAAGGACAGCATCATTGTCATTAGCTCGGTGTCCTGTCTATGCGATTAGTCTAATTGGCCCTTTCTTCATGTCATGGTGCCTACCAACACACTATTGCTTCCAAGGTTTTGGTTGAAAGTGTGCTGAACTGATACGTGATAAGTCCTAACACTAACCCTGATGAAATGAGATCCTGTATTATGAGAACTCGAGAGATTAGAAAGCCACAAGAGTTCTCATCCCTGCATCGCACCAGATCTATTTTCGTTTGGCGTTTTCTTTTGACTTGTTGATCCAATATCGTACACAAGAGAATGCACCACTTGTTGGTGCCCAGCATTGATAGTAAAACACCTCGCCAGCGCTTCAAAGTAAACCTTACCATAGCATACCAAATAATATTTGGACAATCTCTTGCTATGCTTTTGTATTGGCAGCATGTCACGACATAACAGCTTGACTCATCTTTCTACCCCATAAACGGTTGCATCATACTCTGAATACAAACAGAACAATGTTGATCTGGGATCACGTTCAACCACCAAATCAAGGCACAAAAAAACTACTCAATTATGCTGACATTGTCTTGTATGGCGCCCGTTGCCAGCATTTAGCGCAGTGTCCAGCATAAATTAGCCACTAAGTAGCAGCGCTCACGACCCCACATAGACTGCCTGGAGCAATCACATTACTTCTCAAAGGTAGTTTAATAGACGTAAATGATTGACATTCTGACAAATCCGTGTTCCATCTTATCACTTTTAAACAAAACAGTCAGACTCAAATTCGCTATTTCAGCTGGCAACATCGCGTCTGTGCTTCTGACATCACTTCATCGCATAGATTTCTCTAATTTATTTAAAAGTCACTAATGTTTCTAAAGCAGGGTTGGAGGGGGTACTATTGCGCTGTGTAGTGTGTACAGTACATCACCAGGTGGTGCAGTGGTCTTCTCATTGTCAAAGTCTGTGTGGGAGTTTTTTCAGTCACTGTAAACAATATATTTTTTCTCATTTATATTCATCGAGTGGGGTGTGTGAAATGTTTTTTTCTTTCCTTCGCTGGCTTTGAAAAAAATAATTGAGAAGCACTGGACTACAGGGATAAGTACAGGCCCTACAACTGACTGAATGTTGCTCAGCTCACAGCCTGGCTCTGACGATCACAAAGACTGAAGAGCTCATCCAAGACAACCGGCAACAACTACAATACATTCGTGTTTACTGCGTTTACATGAAGCACACCTTTCCCATCCTGGACTCCATGACGCTGACCTCTACTGGTCTGAGAACACCTTCAAGAAGGCGCTGCGGCTTTAAGCTTTTTGTAGGCGCTCAACAAAAACAATATTTGACAGAAGCTGTTCTTGACCTTCTACTGCACAGCCTCAAGGGTATTTCATGCATTACAGTGCGAGTACGCCACCGCACTGAGGCAGAAGGAAAGAGTATCCATAGAGTGGTCAAGACAGCGCCGAAGATCATTGGCTGTCCCTTCCTCTCCATGAAGTAAATCATTACATCCAGCTGCCTCAGAAGAGCTGGAGCAATCACACTTGACAACATCCATCCCAACAACCACCTCTTTGACGTGTTGCCCTCTGGCCCATACTAGCAGATTATCAGGAGCAGAATGAACAGACTCAGAGACACCACAAGCCATGGAACTCACATAGCATACAGCTTCTGCTTGCACATTCACTCGTTACTGACATAGTGTCATTTGCAATGCATTGTTGACAGTTTTTGATTAATCAACAAATCTGATAAAAAAAAAGAAGTTACATTTCAATTGTCTTATGGAAAATATGACAATTGTTCAAAATGACTGCAAAAACAGTTTTTGTTTTATGATTCGGTTAATGGTGTCACGGTAGCAGACTGGTTAGCACGTCGCCTCACAGCGCAGAGGCAGTCGATTCGCTCTGGCTTCCGACTTCCTGTGTGGAGTTTGCATGTTCTTTCCGTGCTTGCGTGGTTTTTCTCTGGATACACTAGATTCCTCTCACGTTCTCAAAGCATGATTGGGAGGTATAAAGGACACTAGATTGTTCTTCTGTGTCTTTGTATGTGTGTATGGTTGTTTGTCTTTGTATGGCAACCAGTCTTGGGTGTCCTAAAAAATTATGAGCAACACATTAATAATCTGTCTGCTTTTGTTGAGGTCTAAAATAATCTGAGAATATTTCCAACCAAGAGGCAGAATTTTTTTGTATTAGGAAAATTTTAGCGGTCTAAATCATTAATCAACTACCAGAAAACGTAATTAATTTAGTAAGTGATCAGATGTTGATTAATAACTAAATCATTGCACTTCTACAGCATACTTTTGTATTTTTTTTCGGGTAGCTTCTTTATTATTAAATTTACTATTGTTGGGGGAACCATACCTCTCACCCACAAACGAACCTTTGAAATGTGTGACTTTGACTTTCACAATGTTGTCATGCAAATTGTAAAGATGTATACTTGAATAGCGAATAGCTACAGTCTGTGTGTTTTTCTTCGTCTTACCCCACTATATTTCATTCAGTATTTTGATTCTAAAAAAAAATATATATATATATATATATATATATATATATATATATATATATATATAAATATAAAATAAATATGAAATATATATATATTTCATATATATATATATATATATATATATATTTCATATATATATATAAATATAAAATAAATATGAAATATATATATATATATATTTCATATATATATATATACATATATATATATATATATATATATATATATATATATATATATATATATATATATATATATTTTTTTTTTTTGCCAGTAAAGACTTTGTAGAGTTGTGAAATGCTATGGATTGTGTGTGTGTGCGTGTGTGTGTCTGTGCGTGTGTGTGTGTGTGTGTGTCACTGACTGCTAACTCTATGCATACTATAAGCCTTTTTTTCCCTTTTTAAAATGGACTTTTTGCAGTGTGCCACAAGCACCAGAGGCCAAGACCTGCCCGCCCTTAGGGTCTGCTGCAACAGCAAAAACAAGTAAACAAACCACCAAATAAACACAATGTGATGAATTTTCCCGAAACCAGGATTATGTCTTGGGGATTAGATTGGGTTACTGACAAAATTTTGAATTTTTGACACATATTGATTTGGGGATTTTTACATAAACATCCTCCTTAAAAGACTTGCCATTTCCCATTAGCCAATAGTAAATTGCAATCGAGTTGTATGAAAATAAGGTTTTAGTAGCGAATGTGCAGTGTTTAAAGATGAACGTGTCAAAATTTTAAACGTTTCTATTTACTTGGCAACATTCAAATTGCTGTAATTTTTGAGCTACTCCCATATAATTGGTATCATTTTACAGGAAATTAAATCAATCTATCTATCAATATCTCAATTTGGGTTTTTGGAAACACATCACTGAATAAAAACTAAGACTTGGAAGCGTACCAGAAATGTAAAGTACAAGAACAGTCCCCATTTGTCACTACTACGTCCATATCCTTACTTTTTTGACACTGGCAGATTATTTTTTTGTCACGCTTCTTGCACTCGGTCTCTCGCATTGACCCGTCGCTGCCTTTTTCCTCGCAAGACTTGGGGACACTTACAACTCTGTCCTCCTTGTAGCCCACATTCTCTCTTGACATTCATAATTTGTCATGCCACAATGGTTCTTCTTGGTCTCCGTCTCTGTCTCCTCCACTTCTGATTTGTAATGCCGACGACATTCCCCCGTCGACGTCTCATTGGTCACTGTCCGCTGAGTTTTCTATTACCCTCGCTCACTAAGCCCTCCTGTTCGCTTCCCTCTCCATGTGTTTGATCTCATGCAGTCAGAAATTTGTTTTCCCGACAGCATGCTGCTGAGGTGTACCCCTCACTGCAACATCTTTATCAGCAGAGAACACAAAGAGTGCACATTATCGAGGAGCTTCATATACGGCTCACAGCTTTGTCCAGATTTTAATTCATAGGAATTCCAGTTTTGTGGATGTGCCTTTCATTGGTTCCATGGAGCATTAAGCTGAATGCAATATTAGGTTATTAGTCGAAAACACAAACGCATTCTTGCTTTTTGCAATACTCGTGTTCCTTGCCAAAGGCAACTGTGTGTGTTTGTTTTGTTGTTTACACAGCACAGTGAAGAGATAAAACAGAAGAACTGGCAGATCAAGACAGACAAATTGCATGTTTTTGTCAGCAAATTGCAACAATTACCTTGTTCCAGCACATAGTCTATAATATTATTTTTTGCTTGTACATGTCGTGATGTACTTATATGGCACATGTGTGTGGTCTTATCTTTAGTAACCTGCATTAAATTAAAAAAAAAAAAAAAAGCTTTTTCGGTTCTTATGATGCTACAGACTTAATGACATTGAGGAAAACTCTTTTGGTACAAAACTGATAAGCCAATGTGAAAGAAGTGTTGTGTTGCAAAAGTAACAATGCTGTTGGTGAAAAGCAGTGGTCATGGCTAGGGCCAAAAATGACTTCTTGGGTGGCTCATACTCTATTAGAAGTTAAATGGATGGGTGATCGCACCTTTTTTTAAAATTGCTAATCAGTGCCAGCTGCAATACATTGATCCTGTAAAGCATATTTGAGTAAAGTTAATCATCTTAGATAAATATGACATAATTTTCATTTATTATGTGTTTGTTTTGTTATGATACAGAGACAATTATATAGATATAGACAAATATTGATTTTTAAACTTCTCCATTTATTCTGAACCTGAACCTCTCTGAGCCTTGGCACAGTTGCATACAGTACATTTGTGACTGGATAACGGCCATATTAAGAGATGAATAATTGGAGGGATAGGTACGAAATAAACCGTCTGCTAGTGGAAAAATGATGTATTCTCATCTTAAAAGTACCTGCAGTGTTGAACCATGCAACCTTGCCTGTTGCTCACAGATAGTGCCTTAGTGCTTGCTTACCTTTTCTATTTTAGAACACAGTGGTAATTAAACTCCAAGCTTTCAAGGCAATGCTTCATGCTCCTCAACTCCACATGTGACCAACAGCAAATCAGCACTGCTGTTTTTTTTCCCTCAAATTTGCCAAAACCACCGTGAGATCGGAAGAGAAAAGTCCGGGGCGAAATGTTGCCTTTCTGGATGATTGCGGCAGCAGCAGACGACAGGTTGAATATGGATAATACATACACAAGATGGATATACGCCCATTACTTTTAGTTTGTCATATATAAAGACAAGAAGAGTATAGTAGTTACGTGCACTTTGTGCAGGACACATAAAGAGCTGTCCACTTTGCCAAATAGCACCAGTAATAACACAAAACATTTAGAGCAGTGCCATAGTAACGTCAAGTTCGCGAAAAAAAAAAACATACAGTGGATTGAGATTGGGGATAAAACAAAGCAGGCAAAAATATCGCTCTCTCGCTCAGGGATGCCACTTCCACCTAAAGAGTTTAGGAGTCTCGCTCCAGAGTATGTCATACGTAAAAGATATGCTGCCGCTTTTCACAGTGGATTGGCCACTATTTATAAACCTTGTCGCAACTGGCAATAATGACAAGGTAAGCTAACACAAATTTGCACTGTACATTTGCTATTAATAATAGTCTATGGTTCTGATGAATGTGTATCAAGATGAAGCATACAAAAACTCATGTTAAATTGTATGTTGTGTGGAGTTTGCATGTTCTCCCTGTGCCTGTGTCTGTGTGGGTTCTGTCTAGGCACTCAGGCTTCTTCCCACATTCCAAAAACATGCATGGCAGCATTGGACACTCTGAATTGTCCTTAGATATGAATGGGAGCATGTATTGTTCTTTGTCTTTTTGTGTCTTGCAATTGGCTAGCAACAAGTTCAGGTTGTCTTTGACTGCTATAGATAAAGTGTGTGGAAAAAAAATCTGCCTTTCCACTGAACCTTGCGAGTCCAGTAAAATGAAGGTGTTTAAATCTGACATTTTTCTAAACTATGGCATGAAGTGGAGCTACATTTCAGGCTATCATCTTCTATGTGTATTCTTGACTTTACCCTTGACGATGATCCTCCCTAATTGCCAATAACCCATTAGTTGTGATGGCCTCACCTTTTTGGGGAGGGCCAATAATGTGTTGTTTTTGTGACTTGATTCATTATGAGTGTCACAACATTATTTCCGTCGATGTTTGCGGACATTGTTAACCAAGGGATGTGCTGGAGTGAGCGTCTATTGTCATTTAGTGTGATGATTACTCCACACAGTCAAATAAAAACATGGTTGTATGAGGGCAGTTTATAGCACCAGATGCATCTTTAAGTGCTCCCCATTGGTGCGCTGTAGACGACTTGGATTACAATTTAATTATTTCACACTGAAATTCAAGGGCACTTTCCTGAACACTTAGGGGAAGATTTACTAAAGGCTTGTGTATGCAAAAAACTGGTGCAAACTTGATTGCTCATGTAAATTGTTGTAGAAGCTGATCTTCTAACTGGGTGTAGCCAGGATTGCATCTGCTAAACACGCATATTTGCCGCGCTATTAATTTTGTGCATTTTGAGAGGTGTATATACAAGTATATTCATTTAAAGCATGCAATATGCTCTAAATGTAATTTAAGAAAGTTTATGTGAAGAATGATGGTTGCTTCTGCATCTTAAAAAGCAAGTCTGAGAGGCAGACGCAAACCAGCACACAAAGCACTGCCAGCAAATCGGTGGAAAAAATGAAAGGCAAAACAACCAATTTATTTTCTGTAACTCAATAATATTTGTTTGCCTCTTCCAGTGCTGCAAATTGAGTAGACATTTCTAAGGTCAACGTCAGCCATGGGCCTTATTGCCATAACTTTTACCCTCCTTAAGGTGCTCCTATATGAAGCTAGCGGAATGCTTTTTTTTTTTTTTTTTTTACTATGAGTCTCAATGGTATCATTGGACCCCCCCCCCCCCCCCCCCACCCCCCGAATCATAATGGCACCCCCCATCTGTTTGTCATCCTCCATGAACCAGGAAGTAGCCAGCTAACTAGCAAACAGATGGACAAAGAAACATCACCAAGGCACTCTAAGAAGTTTTCCCTTTTCTAAAAATTCAGCCCTAAGGGACTTTTGCACTCTTGTTTTGCATGATCCAATGGCATTGCAAAACACCAACTCAAAACATTTCGTAGCCCATGACTTCTGCCCATGACTTTTCTGAGTTTTAATAATATCAATTTACTCTACATGAGTGCCAAACCACTTTTGACCCAAGATCTACTTTTCAAGTAGCCAAGCTTCAGAGATCGACAGGTTAAGTGTCAACATCGCAAACCCACACGTCTTTTCCAGCCTGCAGCAACTGACCTCACCGCACTTTTATCTTTTCGTATTCAATCACTGGACAACACAGCACTCTCTCTGCTCCTCTCTCATAAGCGTGAACACACATGCACACGCACGCACACGAGGGAATCTGCATAGTAATAGACATAATTGACCTTAACATGAATGAATGAAAAGATAAACCCGATGCAAAACAAGTGATTTTGAAAGAAGGAAATCACTGCTTACCTTATTGAAAGACCTGACACTAGGAGGCAGAGGCAATTATATAGCATGCAACACAAGGAACATTCTTGCAGTTATTCCCATGCGCTCTTTTAAAATGCCGATCCGGAGTTCCTTTAATTGCCGACACCATCGTTGCATTGCAGATCAAACAGACAGGCTTTGAATGAGGATAAGAACAACAACAAAAATCTTAATTGCTCTGATTGCTAAATCAATCTTGCAATATAGTGCTGACTGCTGGCAACCTCCTTTCATGCAGGTCGCACCCTACATAGATTTTTTTTTTGTTGGTGACATACTGTTTTCTATCTATCTATCTATCTATCTATCTATCTATCTATCTATCTATCTATCTATCTATCTATCTATCTATCTATCTATCTATCTATCTATCTATCTCTCTCTCTCTCTCTCTCTCTCTCTCTCTCTCTCTCTCTCTCTCTCTCTCTGGTGTGTTTTTCCGAAATCATGCTTATGTCTCTGAAAACGAAAATGGAGATGT
The DNA here is from genome assembly GCF_059441005.1 of Hippichthys cyanospilos. Lineage (NCBI taxonomy): Eukaryota > Metazoa > Chordata > Actinopteri > Syngnathiformes > Syngnathidae > Hippichthys > Hippichthys cyanospilos. Next base: position 19,792,876 of record NC_142372.1, on the reverse strand, counting down.
TGATGTTTCGAATTCTACAGTTGATTCTCTTTCAAATGATATTTAATAAATGGTTTAAGAATTGACAAGGTTACAACAATTTGAATATTGCCTAATTGAAAACCCTAGTTTTGAGAAAAACACGTTTGAAGATTTGACACATTCATCTTTTAATGATGCGCATTGTTTACTTATCCTTTTATCTTCATACACTTGGATTACAATACGAAAATTTTGTCTGATGAGAAATGAATGTCAAGACCGTAAGGGGGCTGTTTTTGTAGATTGTAGATTTTGTAGACTTAGACTATATATATATATATATATATATATATATATATATATATATATATATATATATATATATATATATATATATATATATATATATATATATACATATATATATATATATATATATATATATATATATATATATATACATATATATATATATATATATATATATATATATATATATATATATATGCGTGCGTGCGTGTGTATCGGGGTGTTTGTTCATACATAAGAGGACACCGGAATAAGAGCACACTGGAATATTGTGAACGCCAGTCTGTCAGTATTGAGAGAATAAAATCAATGATATGCTCCTGTAGTCGCTTGAAGCCAAGGTACAATACATCTACCTTTAGGTTGCTTAGTGTGTGATTTATGGACATTTTCCCACATTTGACATAAGGGAAATAAGCTAAAGCATATTATGTGTTTGTAAGCTGGTCCCTCTACTCTGACTTTGCAGTGGAAGTGGAGGACCGTTGTCACCGTGTCTGACAAACCAGGCGCCGCTGCAACAAATCAGTCTCCACCCAATCCCAGTCGATATAATGAGACCTGACCTGTAGGCAGCTGGAGGCACGGATGTCTGTGTGCGTGCACGCACACACGCCCGTTTCGGGCTTTATGTACGTGTGTGATTCCAGCTGCACGGAGAGCTGGAGGAGGGAATAGTCGTGAGATTAGAGATTTATTGATTACCCTTTGCAGCGTCCTACCCCCCTCTTTGCCTCCCTTTTTTTCCCCTTTCCATCTTCCATGGGCCTTCTATTCTTTAGTTTATTTATAGTGGGATGTAGAAGGCTGTGTTTTGGGCTCTGCAGGATCTTACTCTGAGTGACCCGTCTTCTTTTTAGACATACTTTCAGAGGCTTATTGAGTGCTTACAATGTGAGTATGAAGTCAACAACCACTTAAGCCAAGTGAGGTGGTATTCGAGTTTTCTCCTTCAGTTTAAATGCTCCATGACACGCGGCTGTTTGCACACCATTATAATGTAAACGGCGCTTCACCACTGGATGCTGCTGTTCCAGTAATTATATTCTGACAGCCCTAAAAAAAGCAACGGGTAGACATATAGATGATTAAGCAGATTGTGCCAGCACAGTGAATATGAATGCATGGGGAAAGCAGGAATGGGCAGGCAGGTATTGGCTTGACAGTTTCTCCTCAAGTCTGCTCCAGGCTGCTGTTTTTTTTTGTTTTTTTTTAACGCCATGTGTTACTCTGGTGATTTCCCACCGAGGTAAACCTACAGTGTATTATGGCTTCTGGCTGTTGTGATGAGCAGGAAGTCTGTACAACAGCCAACTTTCCAACAGACTGGCACCCATATCCGTATCAGACAAAAGACAAAAATGGCGCTCATTAGAGCACCAACTTCTTCCAAAATCTACTACATCGCCAAATATTATCTTCATTTTTTGTTCAGTGATGCTACTGCCCCCCACGTCCCCCTACTCCCTGACCCAAATTTTCTGTTATTCGCCAGATCACTGGTACTAGCTGATCATGTGTTTTTAAATTGTGATTTTGAGGCACAATTTACACACATTTGCCAATTGGCATTATTACACTTTGATGTTCTTGCATTGCATTGTTAAGAATGCACACTACATGCACATTAGTTTTATGATTGAATCAGTATAAACAAGCGTTAACAAGAGTTTCTGCCTTGTATCTTACACTTTTAAAGTCATATGCCTAGGAATAAATAATTTGTTTTTAGTACCTTTACTATTTACTTCTGAAATGGAGTCAGTTTTACTAGGAATTCTTGGATACAGTTTATTTGTATTCTATTAATTACCGGTAATTAAATAACTCAAATAATGTACTGTAACAATGAATATCAAATATTTTCATTAAGTTTTACTTTGTCTTTTACAAATAACACTTTCCTTTGACAACAATCAAGACTTTATAAAGCACTTTTCTTGCTTTATGGATAAAAGGAGTAATCCGTGTTGTTTTAAGCACTTTAGTTCTTGATAATAGTGTTTTCACTTATTTCTGTTCTGCATTATATTCATATTTCTATTTCGCATTACAGTGATCCCTCGCTATATCGCGGTTCATGTTTCACGGCTTCGCTGCTTCATGGATTTTTTACAGTGTGGATATTTTTTACAGTGTATTGTGCTCTGAATCCTGATTGGCTCAGAGGCTTTACTGTTGTCTAGAAATAAAATATTGACGCTGTGCTGTATTGGTTTACACTTGTCAATTTATTACAAAAGGCAAGAGGATCCAAAAGCTCTCTTTCGTCTCTCCTGTAACCGCCCATGTGCACTCAGCTCAGCGCACACATACAGTACACACGTTACGAACGTGCTAGTAAGCACATTGATTGACAGCTTGGTCTCTGGGAGCCAATCACGTGACTTGTAGGCGTGCAGAAAAGAAACGTACACGTCTGTGTGCCTACATAGAGGCAACGGAAAAATGCACAGCTTCTGACTATTTCCCTACAGCTTCTGACTTTTCCTTGGATTTCTTTTGAAAGAAATTGAAATTTCAAGTGTGTTTTAATGATATAAGAGGCTTCACTTTAATTCAATGTCCGGGCATATCCATTAATAAAAACCTTCTTGCTCAGAAAAAGAAAGAGCGCCAAGTACTACCCATAACAATGTTCTTCTCTCAGAGAAAGGCTCCCGCGCCTTCAGTAGAAACAGACACTAAAGCGTAGCATTCTTAGAACGAAGAGGCACAGCTGGGACTCTGAAATACACGAGTGACAATGTTTCCAACCTTGTATTACTATATTAAAAGTATTGTTTTAAACAAATTTTGGGCTTTAAAACAGGTTTCGATTTTTGGTTTGATTCTATAGTTTAGTATTGCATTGTAAAATAATTTAAAAAAAATAAAGCTAACTACTCTACTTCACGGATTTCACTTGCGCGTGTTACTTTTGGAACGTAAGCCCCACGATAAACGAAGGGATCACTGTATATCAAATTTGAACCTTAGACTGGGTAAAACAAGAAAAAGTAGTTAAGTATAACTTAATTTGGTGGCTGGAATAGATTACTTGCTTTACTATTGATTTCAGTTAGAAATATTCCCTTGATTTATGCATTTTCCGTGTTACAAAGGGGCTCATGCACTAATTAAGTTTGCATTTTGAGGTTCTACTGAGTATGTATTAATCCACTTATAGCCTTGCTAGATGAAAAGATATTTAGGACTATTGAGCATATCTGAGTTTGTTTGCACATCTGAGCAGAACACATAGATCAATTACATTCATGAATTATATATGTGCATAAATCCCATCATAGAGGTCACGGAAAAATTTCTGTGTGCATAATTTAAGAAAGCATTCATGTACATCCTATTTTGTATGTATTCTCCTTTATACATGTCAAAGCTACAGTGCACATCTGCATCGTTATCAGAACTACATCCCCCTGTGCATTAATGTTGTTTCAGTCGGAGATTAAATTGGATTGATAAACAAAATGTAATCCTGTAGTCAAGAGCGAACACCTTGAGAGTCAACTGCTACCATCACAGTTAGACTCACTTGCTTGCAGCTTGATTTAAATAGTGTGGGGAATTAAGGGGTCATTAAATAATCTTGGGTCGTTTTTCTTTTTCTTTCTTTTTTAAATTCCACAAGGCTTAACCTCAAGAGACTTTAGTGAAAAATCTTGGTCACCTATGAAGTCAGATGGAATTAAAGCTCCCCCTGCATTCACAGAACAATGTCAAGTGACTGAGATGTAAAAGGTGTTGCGTATTGGAGGTCAGAGTTTCATGAGGAAAGTCTGATTGCCGTTTAAAATTGAAACAGTGCTCGTTGGCACTTTCGCCTCTCATCTTCCAACTCATGAAATCGGTCTTGCAACTAGAATGTGAGACTTTCAGTGTATTTCTCTCCAATAAGTAGGAGAATGATGATTTCCACAATGAACCAGACACTGTTAGAATTTTATTGCTGAAAGTAGGTCAAGTGAGCCATTTTCACCAGGTGAGGTGTGGCAAACAGATGAACAATAAGTGGCGATGCACTTGACCGTCTACAGGCTTGAGGAATGAATGGTCACTCCAGTTAGAGTTCAGCATTGCTGTCTGAGATGGGGAGGCTTTAGCCTGCGGGCCAAGGTTTAGTGAGCACAACACATATGCATATAGCGTGAGTAGAATAAAGCTCCAGTATGTTCGTGCTGCAAAAATGGCCCAATTCCAGTTTTGTTCTCAAGATGTTACACACATTTGAATTTTTCATGACAGCCTGAACGGCACATATCAGACTAAGGCTATTCTCCTATGCCAGGGGTCGGTAACTTTTAACATTCAAAAAGCCATCTGGACCGGTTTCATACTGATTATATCTGAAATGGGAGCGGTGGTATCAGTTGTGTGGTAGCAGCTTTTGTACCAACTTATTTTCATTAAAGGAAGCAAGCAGCCTGAACTAACGTCTGAATCCATCTGTGTTCACAAACAGGGGAAATCCGATGAGATTTATTCTGTGTCAAGAATTCATCAAGAGCTCCAGTTTGTATTGTTTACTTACCCGTGTTATCTTATTTTGAAATACTGCTTTTAATCTGGAAGGCCACCTCGTATTTCCTGTTTACATTTTCTGTTTGCCATTTAGCTTTTAGCGGCGTTTGTGTTAGCCAAGGCTGTTAACTTCTTGGTTTAAAGAAAAGAACAAGCAGACTATCTACCCAACGTTTGAATCCTTTCTCGTTCACACGCAGGGGCATTGAGAATTCTTCAAGCGCTTTAGTTTTTAATGTTCAGTTATAGCTTACTTTAAAAATGTGTCATCTTAATTTGGAAGGCTGCACTTTATTTCTGTATATTTCCACGGAGAGCCGCAACATAAGGATGAATGAGCCACATGTGGCTCTGCACCCACAGGTAGATGACCCCTATCCTATGTGGTCCAAGATGAAAAAAAAAAAGATATTTTGCAATGCGGGCATTTCACCTGACCCCACAAAACACAAGAAGATGCGTGCATTAAAGCCTGCAGTTTGAAGAGAGACTAAACGTCTTGTCATGTCACCAAGAAAAGAACGAATGCAAAATTCAGTTGTTCACCGGATAAATGAATACCCAAATATGTGTTTGTCTACATATGTAAAAGAATAGTCTATGAGGCCTCCTTGTGCCAAGGCAGCTGCAATGATGAAAAAGTCCAATCTAAAATCTCATTACGGCTTGCAACACAATGAAGTGGATGGGATGTTGAGACAAACATGAACCGGTTAAAGTAGCACTCTTTGTCTGAGTGTGGGTGTCCAATAGTCAGCTTTTATTAGACCACACAATGACAATGTTCCAAGGGCAAGTTCTGTGGTAAACCAATTGATAGCTTACAAGCCAAAAGTTTGTGGAGCGCCTTGTTATCGCCGTTGAGCTGCTCACTCTCAACAAACCAGACTTTGAAATTATTCAACTGCAAACAGGGTTCTTACTGCCAGATCATTTTAACATTAATTATTCGATTGATTATTCCACCAAGTAATCAAAGACTTCAGTGCTCCATAAAAGAACATTAAAATTGATTTTTTTAAATTTTGGTTTTCTTTTTTTATCAATCTACTGAGGTTGAAGGTTAGTGGATACAACTACCCATATTTGCTTCCTTCTCTGAGTGGATATAACTCATTTATTATCGTAAATTACAGTATCGAAAATTTACAGTTCCTATGCTATCACGATAAGCATTAGCTTGCTAGTGATTACCATTTAAGGTCAAAAACACTAACTACTATTTAGTTCATACGCACTCCTTCAGGATCTTGTGGTAAACATCAGAATTGATTTTTCAGTCAATAATAGCAAGTTGTCCTGGTCCCGAGGAAGCAAAGCACCCCCAGACCATCATGCTGCCACCACCCTGCTTTACTGTTGGCATCATGTTCTTTGGATCAAATGCTGTGCCATTTTTACTTGTTTTATTTCCTGGGAAGCCTTCTATGCATGGACTATTTTGGACTGTGTTTTCCTTATTGCGAAGTTGTGAATACTGACCATAACTTACATTTCCTCACATGCCCAGATAGGTTTGTATATTTCTCCCCACTTGGTAAGTACAATCATAATTTAGAAACATTTATATATATATATATATATATATATATATATATATATATATATATATATATATATATATATATATATATATATATCCACACAGAAATCAGGAAGGGGGCAAATAGTTTTTCCAAAGCGCTGTATTATATTCAGTGGCATAATACCTCAAAGTTGTCTTTCATATTCCAGCAGTCAAAGTGACTGCCACTATGGATCTACATTTCAAGTATGATTGAAAAATCTGCTAATATTCAAACTTGCGAGGAGACAATGATGGCACTTTGATGTTTTACAGCAAGGAAGTCTCTATTCGATAACGCTCTTTTTTTTTTATTGGGATCTAGACCAGAAAACCTTCTTGCTAGTTTGGGTTGTTGTTCGAATGGCAGATAAATTATAAGGATGGCTTTCAAAGCCCTTAAGTGGTAGCCTTGATTTGTCTGGCCCTTTGACATCTCTTAACTGCTTATTGAAGCAAATGGTGAATTTGCTTTATTACACAAGGCAACAAAGTAGAAAAACATGAGATTTTTCCACGCAGGTAATCACAAAGTATTGTATCAACCCTTGTGCGGTGGTTTTATTTGTTCTGGTGGACCCAGTAGATTTCTTGTTTTTCAAAAGCTATAATAATCATATAATCTTCTGTTAAAACAGATGATGAAAAATTAAAACACTTTCCACAGACTCAAACACAAGGGTCAAAGTTTCTATACGGTAATTTGTTGGTTTTTATTTTTATTAATTATTTTAAAAATAGCAGTTAGCCTTACCAGCTTTAGTCATACCTCCACTCATCTTAAATTATTCTTAACAGAAGAACCACACAGTATTCGATGAGACAAGGGCAGCCCAAAAATGTATGGACAGACAGCAATATGTGATGATGATGATTATATCTCATATTATTATAATATCTCAATACCTCTTGAACAGTGTCACAATAGCATTTCAAACTGAACACCTTTGGCTTTAGCTATTTTTAAATCTGTTTTACTCTTTTTAATGTGTCTTATTAAGCTTGGTTTATGCTCGACACATGAACGACCACGCTTTCTCCCCAATGTGCGTGCTCCCCAGGAGTTGCTTACGGTATTTAGGTCACGTTAGTCCTTTTCAGCTGAATCATAAAGGTGTTTGTACGGGTGAACATCCATAAGCAATAGTTGGTCTGCTTGTTTTCTGTGCAGCGCAGTGATAAGCACACCCGCCTCACAGAGGCGCAGACCTGAGTTTGAATCCTGCTGGCTCTGGCCTTTCTGCGTGGAATTTGTTCTCCCCGAGCCTGCATCAATTGTCTCCGGTCACTCCGGCTTCCTCCCAAATTAAAAAAAAAACATGGCAGGTGTATTGGACACTCAAAACTGCCCTTATCTGTGATTGGTTGTTCATCTCTGTGTGCCCTGTGATTGGCTGACAACCAGTCCAGGGTGCACCCTGCCTACGAGTCTGCTTGGATCGGCACCAGCAAGTCTGCGACCCTTGTGAGGATAAGCGGCTATAGAAAATGTGTATATATATATATATATATATATATATATATATATATATATATATATATATATATATATATATATATATATATATATATATATATATATATATATACAGTGGTACCTCGGTCTTTGAACGCCTCTTTACTCGACCAAATCGGTGCTCGACCAAAAAAATCAAGTAGGTAATGCATCGGACGTCGATCAGATTTTCGGTGCTCGACTAGCCGAGCCTAGCCGAGCCTAGCCTAGCCGAGCCGAGCCGAGCCGAGCCGAACGCGCTCCTCGGCTCTTTTCGGCCGACCCGAACGCGCTCCTCGGCTCTTTTCGGCCAGTTCAAGCGCCAGTTCAACTCAGACCGCCAACGGAGTAAGGCTTACGCAGTTTGTTTGAGTACGTATTTCTTCCCAATTTTCAACTTTTTTCTGTTGCGCTAGCCCTTAGTGATGGGTCCTAAGAGAGATAGTGATAAGGGGAAGGCAAAGAGAAAAACAGTGAGGACCACTATCGAACGGAAGAAAGAAATAATAGCAGAATATGAAAGTGGTCTACGGGTGTCCGACCTCGCATCGAAGTACGAAATGGCAAAGTCAACCATTTCCACTATCTTGAAGCATAAGGAAGTGTTAAAGAAAGCTGATGTTGCAATGGGAGTGACAGCAATTAGTAAGCAAAGGCAATGAAAGGGGATTCCCCTTCCAAGGATTAACCCTCCCTCCCGTCCTCGCCGCATCCATTCCCGTATGCCATCAGCCACTCTCCAAAACGTAAGTAAATTATACAAAATGCTTAATAATGCTTTATATATCTTTATCATGTACCGCTTGTGCACATTTACGTCCTCATTGTTGTTTAGATACATGTTCTTATAATATTTTAGGTATTTTTCTTAATGGTAAAAACGGATTAAAATAGTTTCCATTATTTCTTATGGGAAAAATTGTTTCGGTGTTCGAACAAATCGGTGCTCAACCACCACCTCGGAACGGATTATGGTCGAGTACCGAGGTACCACTGTATATATATATATATATACAGTCGGCCCCCGGTTTACGAACACCCTCTTTTACGAACATTTCGACTTACGAGCGTGGACCGCGGAGTTTTTTGTCCCCCGCTTACGCACAAACCTTCCGTCTTACGAACAATATGAGATGCCGGCCATTGTGTTCGTACAATTATTTTCGCTTTGCTACGTCAACTAATTTAGAAGTTGGCGCTCATCACGGCCACGTCGAACATTATTGCTCTCACAATGTCACAGTCACTGTCTCAGTCACGGTGTCAGTCACGGAGATGCTATTGGCCGGCGTCACGTCAATCACAGAAATGCCGATATGCTATTGGCCGAACGCCTTTATCTAGCCTGATGGCACAGCTGGTCGGGACGGAAGGATGGAGGGAGAGAAAATGAGTGAAAAACGGAAGGAAGGAATGTTATGAAGACTTTGCAAACTTTATCTGTTAGACATGGCTTCTGAAATTGCAAGTGGCGGTAAAGGAAGAAGTAAGAGGATGATGACAATAGAAACCAAGCAGGAGATATTAAAAAAATACGAAGGAGGCACACGCATAGTTAACCTTGCTCGTGAGTATGGACGTAACCGCTCGGCAATCTTCTAAGGGCAAGACTTTCCTTGCCGGGGGACGGACCTCGCTCGACAACAAAATGGAGAGGCTTCTTCTATTATGGATTAAAGAGAAGGAAATCGCCGGTGATATGTTTTAGTTTGAGAAAAGTTCTTGTTTAAGAAAATAAATCAATAAATTCTGCGGGTTGGTCTCTGCTCACCTCCGTCTCCACTCGGCTCAAGTCACGTCGCCCCAGAGGAAAATGTCATTTATCCTTTGTGTATCCATATTAAGTTAATTAACTGCAAAGTAGATTATGGTATTAATTTTAAACGTGTGTGAATATTCGTGATGGTTCTAACTATGATTTCACCACGCTTTGCTGGTCAATGTGTACGTACAATTGAACTCGCTTTGCTACATCAATGAAATCATCTGCTCACGCACAACACGGTAACGCTGATATGCTATTGCTCTTACAATGTCATAGTCACTGTTTCAGTCACGGTGTCAGTCACGGAGATGCCGATATGCTATTGGTCGAACGCCTTCATCTAGCTTGATGGCACAGCTGGTCGGGACAGAAGGAAGGAGAGAAAACCAGTCAAAAACGGAAGGAAGGAATGTTGTGAAGACTTTGCAAACTTTATCTGTTAGACATGGCTTCTAAAATTGCTAGTGGCGATAAAGGAAGAAGTAAGAGGATGATGACAATAGAAACGAAGCAGGAGATAATAAAAAAAAAAAATATGAAGGAGGCGCACGCATGGTTAACCTTGCTCGTGAGTATGGCCGTAACCGCTCGGCAATCTTCTAAGGGCAAGACTTTCCTTGCCGGGGGACGGACCTCGATCGACAACAAAATGGAGAGGCTTCTTCTATTATGGATTAAAGAGAAGGAAATCGCCGGTGATATGTTCTAGTTTGAGAAAAGTTCCCGTTTAAGAAAATAAATCAATAAATTCTGCGGGTTGGTCTCTGCTCCCCTCCGCCTCCACCCAGCTCAAGTCACGTCACCCCAAAGGTAAATGTCATTTTTCCTTTGTATATGTTATTTAATTTAACTGTAAATTAGATTATGTTACTCATTTTTAATATGTGTATAAAGTCGTGATGTTTTTACCTAAGGTTTTTGCACGCGTTGCACGCATTCACTAATTAACATAGGTTTGGATTGCCCGTCATACAAGCAGTTCGAGTTACGAGCATAGCCGCTGAACGGATTAAGTTCGTAACACGGGGGCCTACTGTACATACATATATATACATACATATATATATATATATATATATATATATATATATATATATATATATATATATATATATATATATATATATAGATAGATAGATAGATAGATAGATAGATAGATAGATAGATAGAGAGAGAGAGAGAGAGAGAGAGAGAGAGAGAGAGAGAGAGAGAGAGTGACCCAGCCACTGACAAATGTTGGACCTGCAAAATTTTCTGATGTGCACACCTCTGCATACAACAAATTGTAAGATTGTAAGATTTTTTTTTCATTTTGGGTGCTTTTCTTTGAATAAAACCTGCACATTTCTCAAAAGAAACAGTAGTCAAAAGAACACGAAAGGGAAAACATGTATATATTGTCAAGGCCCTTTAAAAATGAAAACCCTATTTAGCAACCTGGATATTCACCAAAAAGGTTATGTAAAATTAAAATCAAGGGCACAGTTGAGAAAGATGTTACTGGCAAATATTTGTTCCCTAATATTGTCTAATTAATCATTGAAATTGTGAGCTAATGCAATATAACCTGTGTATTTGTTTTACAAAATTAATATGATTGGGTTCTTTTGAAGTCGGTAACCTCTTGGACTGATGTATTTCTTGGACCACATATTTATGCAAAATAGAAAACATCTAAAACCCAGACAGACAGACCCAGCAGGAAAAGCGGGGAAATTATTTTAGTCCAACACTTTAGAGGATGAGCTTTATCTAAATTGTGTGTGAAATAATATTAACACTTCAGTCACTTGGATCCGTTTCAGTAAAGGCTTAGAGCATAAATGACCCCCCATAATTTAAACAAAGAGGATGGTTGGCTAACTCGTCCATGTACTCATCAAGTCACATTATCCCATGTTGTTAGAGAATGAGTTTGCATCCGAAGATGCATCAGTTTACAACATTATGTGTTACATTAAAATGGAAATGAAAGGAAAAGACAGTGCCTTTATGGGCACAGTGACGTTTTGCATGTTCTTGACTGAAAATAAGCACCTGTCTACTCTCTTCATCCCACACACTTAAGGGGGTTTGAATGGTTCCGTCACTCACCCATCACTTTTGGCCTCAGGTCAGCTGGAGTCTATTCAGACTTTTGACAAGAGGCGGGGCGCACCGTGGACTGGTCCCCATCAATCACAAGGCACATATATGCCATATGGGCAACCACCCACATTGAAAATCACACCAATAGGCAATGTAAATTAAATTGCATGCACTATAGTAACCCCATGACCAGCCTGCCTTCCGACAGAATGATTAGCTTTTTTTTCCTCGCTTCAAATATTTACGCATTATTTCAGAAACAATGAAAAATTAATGTATAAATCTTTTAATGGCATAACTCACGTTTATTTGGGTAAATGTTTTGTGTTTTTGACAGGAGTTTTTGTGTACACAGTTCAATGAGAACGTTTTGAAGGAAAATTGTTATTTTTGTGTCATATAAAGCCGCTTAACTGAACAGATTTGAATAATGGTTGTGGTATGTCATTGCTGGCTGACACCACACAGTAACATAATTACTTTGATTGTGAGTGGCTGCTTACACATTTCATTTCAAAGTTGTGTGACTGAAGCCTTGCTACTGTATATTTTGTGTGAGTCAACACTTGAGTCATTTGCTTATAATGAGCGGCATTAAGTTGCAGATATACTTTGTCTTTGGATAGAAAAATGATGTTCGTATATGCTCGTATATACTCCTTTGCTACTTTCACAAAATGTTTTTTTTTTCTAATAGTTTGCTGGCTTCCAAATTATTATCCATGTAAGATCAATGTTGAAAAAAAAAAACATTGGTTCTCTTGTCTGTAGATCACAGATAAAAATCTCGCACAGTTTTGACCATTTCTTTCTCATCTGTAAACACACAGCCGATGTAACTTGACCAAAAGCTGCAGTTTTGACTCATCTGTCCGAATGAATTTATCCCAGAAAAGTTCAACCTGTCTTTTAGAGTGACCACTGTGGGTCTTTCTTTCCTTAATGTAAAGATTGTAACAACAACAAATAAACACCAATATATTGAACTTCTGACAAAGGCGCTGAAGTATGCTGACTGGGGAAGGCAACCTTAAAACATGAAACAAGTGGAGCCGCTGTCTGGCAATGTGGGCCAAAAACAGAGCCATCCACTCTAATCTGAAATACCACCAAGTACAAAGCAAACAGTAACCAATTTTGTAGCAGTATCCAGAAGCTGTTTGAAATCTTAATGTTTAAGTAGGCAGGAGTTCCCAACCACCGGTCCGTGGCCCAGTGCCAGTCAGTGGATCAACAGATACACCCAAAATCATGAGGTTTTGGAACTGATTTAGTGTACCCTTTAACAGTTAGAGAGCTGTGCTTTATTTGTGCTTTGTTTGGCTGGATCTTTGTTTTTTGGCACTGCCTCTGGCCAGTGTTGACATTACATTTTGTAGTGAGGAAGGAGGGTGTGGCTTCAGTGAGAGCGGTCACTGTCGGTGACACACGTGTTGTTCCATCTCTCTGTGAAATCAAGCCCACAAGTGTCTGGAAGCTGCGCTTTCTTTGTAAGAATTTTGTCACATGATAATATGCGAGTGACTCGGTGCTGCAGTGAATAGTTCATCTACCTTACAGTTCAAGGTACCTGAGTTCAAATCCACCTGGCTCTGGCCTTCCTGTGTGGAGTTTGCTTGTTCTCCCCGAGCATGCATGGATTCTCTCCGGGTACTCCGGCTTTCTCCCACACTCCAAAAACATGCACGGTAGGTGAATTGGACATGCTAAATTGTCCTTAGGTGTGATTGGGTGCGTGAATGGTTCAGGCTGTTATAATTCTTGCAAATGTGACTTACCTGTGTAACTTCGATATAGTGATGTTTGATATTGAGGAGAGAGACATTGGCACCCTTTGTTCGGTGTATTTTCTTTTCTTTGCGGTTTTACAATATAAACAAGTGAGAGAGCTGTGCCATTGACTCAACTGCATGAAGGAGACTTACACTCATTTGTTGTTCGCTGTAAGAAACAGATGTACTGTCAAGAGACAGGTGACGAGCCTACAACTTTGATAAAAAAGAAAGCTTCTTACAGGCAATACTAGCAGCCCTACTTGAAATGACGACATCTTCCCAGTAAGGACTTCAAGCGCTACTTCATAGCCGAAAAGGACCCACAAAATGACAAGGAATGGACTTTGTGCTTTTTTGTTACCGAACCAGATAAACTCGCAAATGGTGGCAGCCTCAAAAGTATATTCAATCGCATCACATATACTGTATGTGATGAGAGAAACAAGCTGAGGGCTCCTATGATTTTGTCATGATTAGTGAGCTCATATTTTATGTGCACTTCATAATCAAGGCGTCCAGGAGGCATCCTAATGATGCCTTAACCACAATTGGCTCCTCTCAATGCGGAGGAGCAGCGGCTTGACACTGAGTCCCTCCTGGAAGACCTTTAAGGGAGAACTCAGAAACCCCAGCGGACGAAACTCATTTTGGGTGCTTGTATTTGGGATCTCACCACCCACAGCTCGTGACCAGCTCGTTAGGGCAGGAACGTAGACCAACCGGCAAAAAGAGAGCTTCGTCTTTTGGCTCAGTTCTTTCTTTACCACGACAGATGGTACAGAGTCCGCATCATAGGAGATGTTGCACCGATCCGTCTGTCAATCTCCCCTTCCATCCTACCCTCATTCATGAACAAGACCCCAAGATACTTGAACTGCTCCACTTACGGCGGGACCTCAAAATCATCTCAAAATACTAAATTACATGCATCACTTATTTGCCCACTAGAATTCAGTCAATGCAACCTTGAAGTGTAAATCTTCAAAATGTTGTCTTTGTTTATTAAGATGTTAGGAAGCTCATTTAAGCACATTTTATACTACAAGCACTAATCAGCACACCATTTAAATATTTGGAAGCAGCTCAAAAGACTGCTTCCAGTGGTTTGCTGCAAACCAGTGAGCTGCAGATACTGTATTCAAATGGCTGTTTAGGTGCTTATTTAGATTGATTGAAATGAAAGTGACTAATCGTCGTTACCATGCAAAATGTGTGGTATCGACTTTTAGAACTGACAATTCTTTTGTTTCCTGTAACATCGATGCTAATTTTTGACCTTTGTGATCCACCTTGCCTACATATTCCACACTTAAATGCCTGTTGATACATAGAGAGGAAATCAAACACCCCAACAAAAGAAGAAATATTTTCAACAAGCTAGTACACAAACAAAAGTTAAATGTGAGTCATTTTGCTTATTTTCTTTTTCTCTGCATGTGGGTTGGACTTAATAGAAATGAATAAAAGTGAAAGTGATGGGAACTCTATGGGAGATATTGTTTTCCTTCCCCATCATGGTCTGATGGACTGGGGATAGTCTCTCTTCCTTACTGTGGAAATTCTTCCAAGTATCAATGCTATTTTCATCATTGTCCTATCAAATATGAATCATGAAATCCCTCACTTTAACATTTATGTATTTTAAGTACAGCCTGTCAGTCAAACAGGTGATAAAAACAACTCCCCTATTCTGTGTCAGTCAGTGAGCTGACGAGTGTAGCTCTCTCTGCCAGTGAACATACAGTATATCTTTATATATTAAGAATACATATACCTTCACACATCCCGTTCCTTAAGTGCGGTTGTACATTTGATATGGAGACGTGTTCGACTTAAGGGAACATACACTGCACGTTTGCAGAATAAAAGTAACAAGGTATTATATCTTGTCTGATGACCTCGAAATGTTCGATCATCTATTCCCAGAATTCTCTTTCATTCTTTACACATCACTCGGTAGCCAATCTTCATTAAAGAACATACTTGGTGGCGTAAAAACCCTTTGTTGTGAGTCGCACTAACCCCAAGACCCTTAATTTGCTATCTGCTGAAATCCCCCATCTGTGGCAGATCGTTTGCAAAACTGGAATCAACCATACCGCCTCCTTTAATTTTCACTTTGCCCCACTTCCAGTGAAAGAACTCATTAAATTACATGTTGTATTAAAGCGAGAAATGGGGAAAAAACAAATCAGGAGGAAACTGTAATCTTGTATTTAGTTATGTAAATCTTAGAGCCTTTGGGATTTTGAGCAAATGGTAATAGTGTGGGTATTTGTGTGCTTCCTGTAGATGTATCTGAACTTATGACTTATGTGCATCATAAACACACAGCTACCCCCACAATCTTTTGTGTTTCTCTAAAGGCCCAAATGGTGTGCCTAATAAGCACACAGAGGTTAAAAAAATGAGCCGCTGTAGATTCCAAGAAGTGATTTGCTCTCTGAGCAGCTGAAGTGTCCAAGCACTAGCCCCTGTAGCGTACAACGGCTTTAAAATATAAAATATACTGTATTTGCTGCATCGGATTATAAAACGCACGAACAAAAATGTATTCGAAAATATATTTTTGTCATGTATTCGCTGCACTGTACTATAAACCACACGTTGTAACATTAGATACTTACATAGAAAGATGGCACATGGTAGTTTACTACATTTTTTTTTAAGATAAAACTTTAATCAAACTGCCTGGTTACAGCAACATCAATGCCTTCAACGAAGATTGAACATACCTGTTTGAAAATGGGAAGCACCAAAATACTTTCAACATAACGCCGACACATCCAGATGGTTAGAACATTGCACTAACACAGGAGGAACATGCCTGTTGGCATTTACTAGTTTAGAGTGCTGCCTGGTGGTGGATAAACTAGCAGTTCAAACTCAACATTAATACTTCAATTGCGTCATCTTCTATTTCCCTTTGTGTGGTAGGGAAATTGCCCCCTGGTGGGCAGTAAAAAAACTGCAGATAAGCCACACTGGACTAGAAGCCACAGGATGAGAAAAGTAATGGCTTATATTCCGAAATTTAGGGTATGGAATATATTTTGTAAAATTTAAGAGTGTAAGGTGTGGACATGATGGAAGAGGGTGGGGACTCCGAATGCATGGGAGGTGGGAAGTGGGATCTGCTTGGAATATTAACATGACGATGACAAAAAAAACAAAAAACAATAAACCAGGTCAAAAACTGCGAGAAAAGTAACTTAAAAAAAAAAAACTGAAATAAACTTTGTACAAAAGACAACTAAAGACTCAGGACAACTTAGGAATCGAAATCAGGAGGATAACAAGGAACTGACAGTGACAAACCTCGACAACGACAATTGGACAGTGCCCGACAAGAACTGAAAGGGAACTGGAAACTAAAAACACTCAAAACTGATGAACAAACAAGGAACACCCGGATATAACACAAAAGGAGCAGGGAGTTGAACTTAAACACATGAACAAAAAACCCTGCAACTCAAAAACACAAAAAAAAAACAACAAAAGCCTAAAACAGAAAAAAACAAACAAACAAAAAAACAGATACCAACCCATAAACAACTACCAACAGAAGATAGTATAGTAAGATAGTATAGTATAGAAAAATAGTCATCAGTTTTGCTGAAAATGCTGGCTGATCTTATAGTGTTGTATTTTTCGTAGTACTGTATAACGCAGACTTAAAATTTTTAATTTTCCCCAGCTGATAGTGTGCCTTTTGAACTTGTACAAAGTAGATTTGCTGAACTGGTTTGTTTTTCTTAAAGGGACAGTGTGTAAGATTGAGACCGTTTTTCATTAAGGAATCAATTAAATCATTATACATTTCAAAAACTTGCAAATAAATGTGTTCTTAATGACCAACAGTATGTTTTAAATAGGGTATAATCATCGGTCTAGTTATCAATAATTATATTACATGAGGGGGTGGCCGCCATGTTTTTTATATTTACGGACAATGGTAAATGCAGCGTCTCCCCCTGTACGTAATGAAACACTGCCAAAATCTTACACATTGTCCCTTTAATGTGGAGTCATGTGCATAATAACCCAGTGCAATTTATAGTCCGCAAACTGCGGTGTTCATATTTCCGATGAACTCATCTTTCGTCTAAAATCCCAAATCAAAAGCAAAATGAGGAGAGACAAAAGAATTTTCTAATATTAAAGTGAGACAAACACAGAGGACCACAGGAAAATCCAAACAAACAAACATCACTATTATGTTCCCACTTTAATTCCTGCTGTGGAACTTCAGGAAAATGTTGAGTTAACACACTGCACACTACAAATATTCTTTCACAAGATTTTAGTATAACAAGTTTGTAATAACTTTCAATAATCTTTGTCCCTGTCATTGCCATGGCAACCACAGTAGGGTATCTGTTGTGGTTTGTTACAACAAAAGAAAAACTATGATCATTTTCTGCACTTTTACATTCATTCACAACAAAAATGCATGCACAAGAAGACGTGTCAAATCAGGGATTTCAAAACGGGGTCCTGCCCCATGCAGTAGCGCAGCTATGTTGCAGTGTCCATACTTTGGCTTTTAATGGGTCATCTCTGGCATTTGGACGGCAATCAATGCACAGTGTACCTTAACTCGCACACAAAAGTCCGCTGGGATATTCACCGGCCCCCCTGCGAGCCCTGACCTTAATGAGGACAAGCACTAGAGAAATGGGATTGATGAATGGGTCATGCGCTGAGCTATTTCTACCTGCAAATTGGTGGGGCAGCCAGAAAGTATCTCCGATTAAGGTTAATCTTGTTTACTAACAACTCTTCACCAAGATTGTTGCCCCACAAATCTGACATTCTAGGAAACATACAGACATCGCTGTGAACGTTAGAAGATAATTCAAAAAGAGATCTTTTCCTGACCGCCACACTTTCAACATCCTTCCAGCTATTCTCTGTGTGTCGTGGATGAAAAGGGCTTGTCAATAATGTTTCAATGGAAAATTGCACCTTATATTTCGGGGTACCACAGGTTTATTATTTACATTTGTTTTCCCTGACTGTTTCGATAAACATCCAGAAGAATGAACCCTCGTTAGCACAACCCAATACAGAGGATAATTGCTCGGAATCCTCTTTTCGACATCAGTCAAGTCTTTGCCGACTTTGAAGGGTGGGGGGAATGCTGAAAATTTGCCTCACTGTCGGAATGCGTGCACCACACTTTAAGCAGACGTAGCAATCTAATATCGGTGTCAGCCTCAAAGAAGATTCGTTCTGACTTTTCATTTTAATCACGGTCATCGCAGATGATGGGCCTTGTTAACCAGTCACTGTTAAAGGTTTTAACAGCCACCGCTTGTAAAGCGTCCTGTTTGTTTCTCTCCTGACAGTCATGTCTCTTGTGTTCCCTTTGCAGCTGGGAGGATGTGGTATACTGGGGGTGGGCATTTGGCTCTCAGTGACCCAGGGCAACTTTGCCACCCTGTCGGCATCCCTTCCGTCCTTGTCGGCAGCCAACCTGCTCATCGCCCTGGGAACCATCATCATGGTGATCGGCTGCCTTGGCTGTGTGGGGGCTGTCAAAGAAAGCCGTCCTCTCCTGCTTGCAGTGAGTTATTTGCCGTCACGGCACCTGCTGCACATCTCACACATTGATAAGCTTTGCAAAAAGATGACTGATCATAACACTTAGGTTGCGTTTCGAAAGGTTTCACTTTTTTTTCCCCGAGTCGCTGCTCTCTGGATGGTGGCATGCTTGCCAGAAAAATGACCTTATGCTTGGATGAATGTAAACATTCTATTTTTAGAGTGTCAGCTATATAATCTAATCAGAGCAATACGATGCCTTTTATGTCACGATTTCTATTTTACACTACACTGCGGCGTGAATTTCAAAAACTCCGGAGAGGCTCGCGACAATGAAAAAAGACAACGCGCTTGCCTTTCATAGTCTATATACAGCAAATGTGGCTAGAAAGCCAATAGATGAAGCAAACAACATTACAAATTCATCAAAGAAGATGTTATCATATCCATGATCAAATTGAGCAACAGTCCTTCGGCATCTAATTTTGGGCAAGGGGCATAGTTGAAATGGAAGCGTACTTCTTTGTAAAATTGAAATGCATCTCTTTCAAGTAATCTATCTTAACTCACTGGCCAACAGCCAGCAAATTTAACTAAAGCAGCAGCGTTGTCACATGAGAAGTAAACTTTGGAGCTCTTCAGCGGAGAGGACATGCAAATGGTAGAAAGTAGAACGTCTGTCTACACAAAAATCCAACACAATCACACGCAACTTGCAAACGAAACCCGTCAAAAGAAAGCTGACAGGGACTTCGAATCAAAACCTGTTAACTAGAAATTATGAAAACAGCTTGACATGACAGCTTGAATGCTTGCCTTTAAATTCTGACTATGTGTTTCCGTTGTGACAATGTGCCACTGATAATTTAGAGCGTAAAACTGCAAGATATCAATCCTATATGCCGCGGTAAACAAACTCAAGAGCCATAACAACTGCATGGCAAAGAAACAAACCTGTCACAACAGCAAAAGGAGGACCATATATGACAAAGGTGATAAATTAATAAAAATGACAAGACGTGGACACACGCAGTACCGACTGATATCACAAAAAATGTTTCCTCACAATTAATAAAGTACTCGTGTCAGCGGCGACCATCAGAACCTTGTCAAATGTGACAACAATAAGACAACAGCAATCCATTTTAACTCCAAGTGCAGACGTGCTGGCTAGTCACTCTTTGTCAGGACTTGGAGCTTACTGTCATCTGTAGCTTCCAGCAGGAGTGCTTCTACATTAAATGTATGCTTACAGCCATTGACGGCTGAAGGAAAAAAAAAAAAATTATATATATATATATATATATATATATATATATATATATATATATATATATATATATATATATATATATATATATATATATATATATATATATATATATATATATATTAATGCAGTGCCAATGAATAAAATAACTCACTTTAAATAAAACACTTTAACCAAACATGTGAAACTATTTCAGATTACATCTTAATAAACTTGACAAATCCTTTGGATAAGGGCTGAACCAACAAAATTCTGCCCAAATTGTCTCATCTGCATCCTTGTCCTTCTTTGACACATAAATCCATTTTGTGGTAACCGACCTGTATGAGCAATTGGCTTACATTTGATATGGTCTGACACTTGGTAGAAATGTTCTCTTCTACGAATCTGGGTTGTCACTGTCTAGGGCGAACAGCAGATGGCGGACATGTCATCACGTGGGTGGTGGTGAGGTGATAGTATGGGCAGGTGTGCATTGGACATTTTAGTGATGACATTTTGAAAGCCCAATGAAATCGTTATGAAATCCTGCGGCCAATCGTTGTGGCATTCATCCCCAACTATCACCTCAAGTTGCATTTGCACAATTCCTAGATGGAAAAAAACGTACCAGTACGTCTAAATCCGGTTACTCGTCCATCATATTGACAGGTGGTTCCAATGCGTATTATGGCATACTAATTTGAATTGCATCACAAACACAGAATGACACAGTTTAGAGTAAGTACAAGAACAGACCCACACAGGACAGATTTAAAGGCTGCTCAAGGATTTAAATTTACATCAGAAGTCTGAATGTACCATTTCAATTGAAGTCAGTGGCTCCCCTCCATTTCAGTAAAACCTGCAAATTCATTTAATTCTACCAACTCAGTTCATCGGCAAACAGTTTTGATGTGCACACATTACACAACTGATGAAAGGTGAGTTTAAGACTTCAGATATGCACAATGAGCTCGTTACTGTGAAGTCTTTACGACCCCCCCCAAAAAAAAAAAAAAAAAAAAAAAAAATACACATCACAGTTTTGAAGTAACTCGCCCAGCACTGCATATATGTGTGGAAAGCTTCAACCCAATCAAGAAGAGTCTCACTCTTTGTGGATGCAAAACATCTGATCCGTCATTAAGACCCACTGAGAGAGCGAGAGAGAGACTTCTGCAAGGCAACAACATTGTTTGGGTTAAATTGCCCTCATTAACGAAACATTCACTTTTAAGAATGGCCATGGAGCCACCTGAAGGCCAATATTGGATGTGTGTTTGTTATTTGCCAGATGCTAAATTATTGACTCTCTTTGAAAGGGATGAAAGGACAGCACTTTGAGACATAAGTGGTTTCTGGTAGAACAAAGCTCCCACACTCCTCTTTTAAACAATCTGTCCGTTCTGTCAGAAGACAGTGTTTACATGATTGGCCTTGCAAGAAAGATGTTTCTCACTGAGATGCATGTACGTAGGCAGCTGTATCTTGAACCTTCGGTATATTTTGTTTCGATGCCTTCCGAGGTATGCCTGTCATTGTAAAAATGCTTTACCATCATTGGATGTTTTCTTTCTTATTCATACAATAATGAGTTAGGCTACATCTCAGTTGCTGCAGGCAGTGGCAATACCTTTCTGTGCCGTCAAGTCGTGACCTCTCCGTGCTCTTTTGTGTTGTATGTAATTTATTGTGGTCTTCAGCTAATCGTAGGAAGTAAGAATCCCGCAGTGAATAGCACACTAGATCAAGAATTGGTTCCTGTGGTCTGAATGGCTCTTACTTCACTGTTATGTTATGATCATGTTTTCGGTTGTTCTGGCACCTTAATAGAATGTGTCACCTTGAGTTTCCCTATTTCTTGTCATACGCTTGCTTGTGCAAACAATAGTAGTCACCTCTCTGTAATTGTGCGGGGAAAAAAGGAAAACATCTTGTGCAAAGGAGAACCAAATTAAACTCTATTTCAATGTGTTGTTCTTCTGTGAGGCCTAGGAGGTGTGAACAGGCGGAAGATTGATCCTTAAAAAAAAAAAAAAGAAGAAGAAGAAGGAGACTACACAGCAGGAATGAGCAATTATAAACTGTGTGGGATTAAGTTTGAGCATGATCCATGACATTTGCTCCACTGGTGGCCAGACCAATTCCTGTGCTGTCAATATAATGAGAGTAAGAAAGTTATGAGTTGGCTTTAATGAGTGGCAGAGCACTTCTAGGGTAAGGCTCTTTTTCCCCTTCTCCTTTCCCATGGTAGGGTAATTAGCACAGATAGTTAATGAGGGACACCAGGTGTCAATGCGACAAATGCTTGTTGGCTTTGGTGGTACTAAATTTACTAAAGCTTTCAACATGAACATTGTTGCGCCACACTTTACCGAAGCAGCTTTTTTATAGTGAAACTTCATCTGCTTAAGGTCACTGTGTCGATTTAACAGGAAATGGTCAATGATGTAAGAAACGTCTCATGTAGTGATTGTGTCCAGTCGCAAATCTTTGATGAATATGAAATGTTTCAGTCACACTTATTTTTAGCATTTATACAATATAAATCAAAACAAAACACTGGAATAGGTTCATTGTTGATGTATCATTTTTAAATTGTGTACAAGGTTTTTCCCCTTTTAATGAATGTTTTAATGAATCACTCATACAATGTTTCTGTTCTAGTTTATGTAACACTAAACAGCAAATTTGTATCAGAGATGGTTGTAATTGTATGTGCATATTTTTGTCGTTGATTTAAAAAAAATGTCCTCACACACCCATAATATTCTTTTCTTTCATTTCCAGAGCAATATTTTCCATCAGGGTTTTTCATGACCTGTTTTCCAGACTATAAATCTATATACATTCAGAAATCATTATTTTTTAGTTATATACCATTATTTTACCAGTCCGGCCCGCTGAGTTTGACACCCCTGACCCAGCTTAAACCTAGATTGGTTAAATTAGTTTGAGCAACAAACATGTTACTATACGAGCCAAAAATAATTAACAAAGACCAAGCACTTTGCAGGCATAATGGTCCACATTTTTTAACCTCGTCCTCACAAGGGGGAAAATTACTGGTGCCTATCCCAGTCGTCTTTGGGTAGCAGGCGGGGAACACCCTGGGCGTCCATTTACACTTAAAGCACACCTAAGGGAAATTTGGAGATTCCAATATACAGTACCTACCATGCATGTTTTAGGGCAGTGGTTCTCAATGTGGGCCAGGGGTCCATGGCCTGACTCCAGGGGCTCCGTGAAATCATTTGGGTTATTAATATTAAAAAATATATATATTTGTGTGTGTAAATTTTAGTATGGCTGAAAAGTAACAAATTTAGTTGTTGTCAAAGTGAATCTGTTGGTGAATCAAAGTGCACTTATGTTCGGCTTCAAGTATTTTTGTTTGTTTGTTTGTTTGTTTGTTTTGTTTCCGCTAACTTTGGCTATGGGGGTCCTTGAAAGTTTGTTTTCGTGAAAGGGGTCCCTGACTCCAAAAGGTGTGAGAACCCCTGTTATAGGGAAGACAGTAGGAAGCTGGAGAAAACCCACGCGGGCACAGATAGAACAACAGAG
Source organism: Hippichthys cyanospilos (assembly GCF_059441005.1). Classification (NCBI taxonomy): domain Eukaryota; kingdom Metazoa; phylum Chordata; class Actinopteri; order Syngnathiformes; family Syngnathidae; genus Hippichthys; species Hippichthys cyanospilos. The sequence goes on along the minus strand of NC_142372.1, from coordinate 19,769,035 downwards.
CAAGAATTGAGCCCACGACCTGCGACCTGTGACGTGCCAACCGGTCATCCACCGTGCTGCCATAAATGAATAGGATATATAAACATGGAGGACTATTTAAAGCTGTCGGTGTATATAAAGACCCACGACTAGGTGATGAAATGTTCGTTAGTGGGCGTCTTCAGCAAAGCACATGATTTGTGTGACACTGATTAGATGACACGGTCCACATTTCAGTCTGAAACTCCCACACTGTCACCTTTCTCTTTTTTCTTCCTTTGCCCAACACATGGCAAATAAAACATTTTCATTCCTTTGTAAGATGTGAATGTAAAAATGCAAACTGCCAGTACAGGTCATATTAGAATTTTTCTTTTTATATACTGCATGCAATTGCTGTGGACTCGGAGGGTCAGAGCAGAGCACAATTGCACACGCGCACAGTTTAGGGGGAACATTGTAGTGACATTTTTTGTCAAAAAGTTAATCAGATTTGTCCTTTGGGTCACACAAAACCAACACACCCAATTTAATGGAATTCCATTGACGATTCTTTTGAGCTGTGACCTTGTCGCAAAAACATGACTGAAATGAATCATACTTTCCTTGAGTCATACAAAAGTCACAGGAAATGTTTTCAACATGTTGTTCTATTTAAATAATGTTTTGCATGGGGCCAGATACACAGACTTTGTCACCCAATCTCCACATACACGGCCATATTTATCGATTTCTCCATTCTTTATAAGCTGCATATAGAATAGACTAGAAGCCCTTTATTGTCATGAGGAAAAGGCAGATTCCACATTGGACTGGTCACCAGAGAAAGAAAAAGAAACATTATTCACATGACCTGACTTCAGTGAGTAGGAACTGAACTCATAGAAGTCAAGCAAAACAAAGCCAATTCCATGTGAAGATAGTGATCATCAGTTTGAATCGTCAGAAGTACTGTATGTATTAAACATTTGTAAGTATTATAAGGTTCGTGTGCGCATTGTGCCGTGTGTCATTTTGACACAATTTTCATGATGAAATGGTTTTTGTCACTACTGCAAACTATAATCACAATGAGACACACATTGTTAAATGAGTGCCTTTGTGACAGTGTCACTCAAAACTTAGGGGTGTTATTTTTGCAAAGGCAGAATTTTTGATGCGGCTTTCATGTTTGATGTTGTTTCACCCCAGATATAATGCTGGCTGTGGTTGGTGTATTTATTTCCCTGTGGGGTATTGTAATCCACCAGGCATTCAATTTCATATCTGTATAATGATAGAATGATTTCACAGCACTAAGTTCAAACTGTCAATATGAAAGAAACTTAAAAATGGTGTGGAGGTATGGTCATGTGGTCACACATTAATCTACAGGAAAGCAGACTGTATTGGATTGCTGTGGAAACAAGGAGGCAGATCGGACTAGATTACGTGACATGTAAACAGTAGACCAGAGATCTGCAGGTAGACCGAGTTCAATCGGAATGACATAGTCTCCACATCAACCCGGTTTACGGCAACACTGCTGCTTTTGTTCCTTTGAGGCACTGATTTGATAGTTTGGCCCTACATTAAAACAACTGTAAACATAGAAACAACACTTGCAAACTGCAGGGTTCTTCTGGATCGTAGTTCTGTGGAGCCTACATAATCCGGACACAGGAAAACTTGTCCACTGTACCTCTGAGGCATATATAGTGTGTGCATTTTATTGTAGCCATTTTTAGGAATGCCAACACAAATCAAAAACCCATTAGAGTGTCAAATAGACAATAAAGGGCAGACTTCAAGGTTGAGCAATTAGTCAGTGTAAAATGATAGAAAGCAAAGCACTGTGTTTCTTGTGTTTTTCTCCACGGTTTCCAGTTTGTCAAAAATGAGGCAATAAATAACAAGGAAGGGGCATATGCATTTTTAGTCATTATTTTTAATCACTTGCACCGTTGCGTCAGCAAGCCACAGAAATGCATTTGTCAATTCATGTAATGGTGGGCCTCATGTCGTCAAACATAAACACTGCCCATTTCCACATCCATAATTTAGCTAGACCTTAATATAATGTCAATTTTGGAAGTTAATCATTGTATTAGGTTTGCTCATGCTAATCAGTTCCTGCTATGGCTCTTTTGTCTAAGACATGATTTTCCAGTCAGCCAAACCGCCAAGTCAATGGCAGATAAAGTCAGCGTGGTTATTACATTAGTTTGCCTGAGTGTTGCATTGAGGTAGAAGTCAAGAATGGCCTGCTCGTAGAAACAGTTTCTCAGAAATGGGCAAGATAATTGAAGATTTACTTGGTTGCTTACTTTCACATTTACCCTGTGGGCAGGCACTCTGAAAACACAACTATTTGTGTACGAGACAATAAAACGAGACATAATATGTTGAAGCCCAACATCACCAACAAGATTTACTCCGCAAAAAGAATCGACAGATGATGATGACAGGGTCCTATCATTTTTGATTGTGAAGTGGGGAAAATTATTTTGCCATTGTTAAAAACGCAGGAGGAGAAAATAACGATGGTTAGCAGGCTACTTACTAGTTTCATAATGTCACCCTCTAAAGACATGAGAGTAAAGACAAGACTGACAGTTGCATTCTGGGTGGCTTTTGTTGTGACTGACAACAAAAATGAACTACATTTGCACCACATCTCTATTTCATGAGCTACCCTTTTTTCTAATTGTTTGTATTGATTGGGTTACTGATCTTTACCTTGTGTTAATCAGTTCAAATTGGTTGGTCAACAAGCTTTTACTGTAATTAGTTTTATCCTACACATTACTGAGTAGAAAGTTGCATTTTTCTTTTGATATTCATTGCTATTCCTAAATGGAAATAACTATTCAATGAAATCCCCACGCAGTCGGCTAGATTAGCACACTGTTTTTCACTTTATTATTATTGCCCTATCTACCGTGATCTAAAATGGATTTTGGTCATTTTAAGTTCATTTCAGCTCTACAATCCAGTTTGATAAGAGTAACCGGCAGTTTACAATTCCTTGAGGTGCAACCAGTAATTCAGGAGCTATCTTGTGATATATACAGCAATAACAGCAGGACGCATTTAGTCTGCTATTAAATGATCCCACTTACTGTGGCAAGGGCCTGTGTTCTAAAGAAGATGAGTTACGTTTCTTATAAAGACCAAATTAATGGGTGAAATATTCAGGGAGCCACAGGGGAAGGAGATGTTTGTTTTTCTTAAGGGTACATAGAGACAGACATGGTGAAATGATTTCTTTCTGTGTAATTGTTGCAATTGGATCTATCTGCAACCATCAAAAGATGTGAAGGAGTAAGAGTTTATGTTCCCTGTTCAGACAGAAAAGTAAAACATTAGTGTGAGCTCTCATAATTTACTGTTTATCAAAAAAAGAAATGTTCTCCGCAGGGATCGATCAAATTTCATCTCAGCAAATATTTTGCAAGATTCCATTTATGCCAAAGACGTATTTTTCCCAAGTCACAAGGGAACAAAACTCATTCTTAAGTAAACACCTGGCCATAAATCTAGAAATGTTTTTTTTCCCTTGCCAAGTACATCAATTTAGGTAAATAAAGCCTTGCAAAAATCACATATTTTATTCATAAGGACCTTGCATTGTGCTCAACGGGGGCCGCAATCAGTGTGGCGCCCGGTCAGTTTCTCATCCGTCAGTTTTGTTGCCACTGACATCTTTGGCATTTGCACACGACAACCCTTTTTCCACCAAGCTCCACCACTTTATATACTACAGAATGCTTTCCATTGTTCTAAAATCATATCTCTATGCTGTTCCTCTATTATTAGCATTGCTAAAAACAATACAGTATCCATAATAGTGAGTTGAAATTGATCTTTTCAGTGTAATAACAATAACAGAATGGATGAGGAACAAAGTACAATCTTTAGACATTTCCTTCAAACAAAGCGTGTCATCTTGTGGTCTTAAACGAGCGTTGAGGGAAAAAGAATGAACGGGAAGATTTGTATGCATTCGCACGCAGAGATGGAGTACTTTGCCAGGTAAACAAATTCACATAATGATAACATAGCATCAGATGTAAATGGCAGTTCAGTGTCTTGACTCAGGGGGTTTTATTTTTACGCTTATGACAATGTTTGACCTGATGTTTGTGTCGAGTGTACATGGAGGAGATTCTCATCACACTCATGACCACTTGCCTATATCCATCTATCTATCTATCTATCTATCTATCTATCTATCTATCTATCTATCTATCTATCTATCTATCTATCTATCTATCTATCTATCTATCTATCTATCTATCTATCTATCTACCTACCTACCTACCTACCTACCTACCTACCTACCTACCTACCTACCTACCTACCTACCTACCTACCTACCTACCTACCTACCTACCTATCTATCTATCTATCTATCTATCTATCTATCTATCTATCTATCTATCTATCTATCTATCTATCTATCTATCTATCTATCTATCTATCTATCTATCCATCCATCCATCTAGTCAGTCACTCTTCTTAGGAGCAGACTGCTCCGTCCAGCTCATATTTGAAATGCGCCTTTTCCAAACTGCGTGTTTCGGTGCCCGTCACTGCTTTCTTAATGGGATTCGGATCATTATCATCGAAAAAACCACTTCAGACCAGTCCAATGTTTTGTCCAGAGCCATTCCGTGGTGTTTTGGGGTGTGCGTTTTGGGTTATTATCCTGTCGAAGGACCAATGACCCATTGGCTGAGACCAAGCTTTTGAACAACGGAAAGTCTATTTTGTTCTGTGAGGACTCGCTAGTCTTGTGATCTCATTGTTTTGCATATTTTCAGCCACAAATGCCTTTGGTACATTGTGGGCCAAACTTTTACATTATGATAAAATATTATCTGTAACCTTATCTGTCTGCTGGCAGTAGACTTAAATAAATAAAGCGCTCTGCTCCGACAGATACCTCATGAGAAAGAGCAACCCATCCTTCACATCTATAATCTGATAATCTCATCTTTCTGTGACCGTCTAGAACTTTTTATCGTTTCGGAAATGTTTAACCCCTCCCGGCGTCGCTCAGAAGCCCATTTTGAGTAAGTGGTTGATGGATGAGCTCAGAGATGTTTCAGGAAGTCACATGCACTCGCAGCAAGAAGATGTATCACCCATCAAGCAACTCATCTTTGCTGTTGATTGAATGAACGCTATAGGCAGGGACTGGTGGAGAATAGATTTGGAACTCTTTTAACATACTCAAAGGAGGAAAGAAAAAGAGTAAAACATTTGATTTTCAAGGCCGGACTATTTGTTTATTCTTCAATCGCTCTTTCTTTGCTGACTACTTGACACCAGTTAGCCTTCTCGTTTTGTGCGCTTCAGGACTCCATCGCGCTGCTGCTTTTCTTCCTCATAAATTTAATCTTTGTTCACACTTCAAACATCTGCCTGCAATGCTTACTCGTGAAGTGTTTTCTCCTCCGCAATGACAGCCAGGTCCTCACTCTTCTTTTCGCATGTCCACAGTTTTTCGTCCTTCTTCTGCTCATCTTCTTCCTCGAGATCCTGTCCATCATGCTGTTCTTCATCTACCAAGACAAGGTAATAACATTTTCCATGAATTTTGTATCTCAGTCAAAGTAGCTGGTAAGAATATTTTGTTTTTTTACTGTGACTTAGGAATGATGAAAGTGTGCTCAATTTTTATTTATTTTTACACACATCCCTTCCATATTTATTAAATTGTAATAATTGTTAAAAAAAATGACACGCTGGACATTACAGAAAAACATTGTACATATTTTACAACATGCTTGTCAATTAACACAGCTGGATAATTTTAGTGTGTAGTTCATGTTATTTTGGGTAGTTTAACTGTGATGCGATAGAAAAATAAATGTTCGCATCACTACTACTTGCTAATTTGGAATAATATGGACTGCTTGATTCACCTTGAGTAAATGAAGTGTACTCATAAGATGAAGTGTAATTTGTAATTGAGACACTGGAGGCCAAAATGTGCCGCTGATGCAAAATTTCAGCAAGCCTGCACGAGGCATTGTCACTGTCACACCTGACAGGAATTGTGTCATTTGTTCTGTCTATTATGCGCCATCTTGGCTATCCAATTGACTGGGTGAGATTACTGGATGCTGGGGGAACGCCAATCCATGTAATACGTCTACCTTGACGTTTCCAAGTCACTTATGTCACTGGTGAATAATGCCAGGAGGTCCAATGCCAAAACATATTTATGTGATAGCGGGAAGTCGAATTCATGGAGCCACAGACACATCACATCAAAAAGCACCGCAATCTAGACAAACATAAATAATTTTAGAAATAATAAAAGCAGTATGGTAGCATCTTTGAATCCCAGATAATACGCATAATGTATTTTTTGTTTGTTTATTCTTCTACTTTTTCAGTACGATAATGAGCAATGAAATACAAATGAGCTGTGTGTGGGAGTGCTGGTAAGGTTTCATGATAGACCAACTAGACCACCAGCGACTATTTTTACTCTGATGATATTCTAATGAATTATTAAGTTACTTGTACATTTCTAGCATGGCTCAACCTGTTCAGTCAAACTCAGAAACGCTGTTTGACAACCACAACAACAGCAATCGTAATTTAGCAGATAATTATTGAAGAAAAGGCTGAAACTCACTTATAGTCTCCTGGCGTTGTAATCACCTGAAAGCAGCAGTAGTTACAGCGAATGTGGAATAGTGGTTGTCCTCTTGAGGCGTATAATGACCACATCTGCAGCACTGCTTTTGAATTATGGGGGCTGTTCATAAATCACCAGCGGTTCTAAACCACCGGTGTTGCATTATTTATGTGTTGAGGCAAAACATGTTGTCTCCAAAGACAGTAGTCAAGGCCAAGCCCGTGTGAGATGCCTTAATGTACTATTTAGATAGATAACAATATACTGCTGGACCTTGATTGTTATGCTATCCGCCACGATAAAGGAGAGGTCGCTCCCAGGTTGTTCTTATTATTTTTATTTTATTATCACATTGATGATTCCCAATGACCAGTTGTGAGTTGGCAAATAAGTTTCTCTACAATGTCATTGTTTTCTGTTTAAGAGTAGCAGTAACTGTGACAATGAAGACACGCTTCCTATTCCTCTCATAAATGTGGTGATAAGCATTTAATGAATTTTGAATATGTTCCAAATAGACTTTTGCTTAACATCTGTCATCCCACAGAAGTAGAACATTTAAAAATGTTCAAAGAAGCCTGGAGTTTCTTATGCATACTTTTATTTATTTATTTTTCAACTAAGTAATAATGTTTTGAACATCAAAGGCCGTCAATCTACCCTTATCATTCCCATAAACGGCTAAGCGAAATTCTACTTGTACACCCTCCACCCCACCCCTCCATCCCTGAAATGACTATACGACCGCATGCCTTTGGCAACCTTTATCAAACGTAAACAGTAAATATCACTAATAAACTAAAGTCAATATGAGTTTTAATGAATAAAGTAAATAAACACACAGTAAATCCAAAATAAATTGAAACAAAAATGAATAGATAAATCTAATGTTGGTGTGCCTTTTACAGAGAAAAAGGTCTGAATTTTCTGGATGCAAAGTGATCAATTAGGTCGTTTTATGACAATTGCTGTGAAATGTCATGATCGCTGCTTCTGAGTGCCAAGACACTTAAGTGCTCTTGTGCCGATGATGAGCGCAGGTAAAACTTAATGAGCTTCACTTTTAAAAAGATCACTGCAATGTGGAGGGGATCCAATGATTTACATTTAGTTAAAAAAACAACAACAAAAAAACTATTACATTCTTCAATTGAAAATGTTCTTTTGGTACTGAAAGTCATTTTATCCATTAATGTGAAACAAACCTGTTATTTTTGTCAGTTATTTTTTAAATCATTAAATTGGCTTAATTGCATCATACTGTACAAACAATTCTTTAAGCTGAACATTTTTATGTAAACCAAATTTTAAAAAAATATATTTAAACATTTAAACATGTCGGAATAATATTGCTGAAAAAATATTTAAATACATTTGAAACAATAAACAAGGCAAGGAACGATAAGAAAGCTTTCCTGATATTACTTGAAATATTTTCAGTGCGATAATACAGATTTTTTTTTTCATTTATTTAAAAAAAATGCTTCAAGAGAGATGTCATAGGCAAGGGGAACAAGCACAGTTTTTTTGTTTTGCTTTTTATTGTTTTAACCTGGGCTTGAACGCATTCACACTAGAGGCTGACTTCATACTCTCCCGAAAAATAAACCCTTTAGTTGGAAACTGAGCATTTTTTTGCTAGGTCCAAATGGTGAACATTCTACTTTTTCTGAGCTACTTCAATGCTCAATTTTCATTTTGGGCAACCTAGGCCTGATTTTGGAAAAACGCATCACATGTAAACGCCATCATTTTCTTCCAACGAATACATAGGGCGTAAGTAAACAACATATTCAATAAATGGTAATCAGGGCCGCTGGCGGACAGGGTCTTCAGTCTAGACACAGATTCCTATCTAATGAGTAAACGGCTTGTGCCACAAAGATTTATTTCAACAACTTTAACCTTCAAGTGTAGCGCAGCCGTTGACTTGTTTCGCCTTTGTTTTCCCTCATACTCTGTTCGCAGCTCCTAGTTCCTTATTACATGTACACATTGTTCAGAAAGCTACTGTGCGCTTTTAAAATGGTTTTAGTAACACACTCCTGCAACGTGATATTGAACACATTGTGCCGTGCAGTGAATTCAAAGTGATAATATTTGGGGAAATAGGGGTTCAGTTGGAACGGTAAATATCCCTTCTTTGTAGTTTCTTCAATATAATATAGGTACAAGTTAACCTTGAGGCCATTCGTGAGTTTCTTCAGCTTTGCTACTGGGTTTTGAGATTCCTCAAGTTGTGATTCCTTTCGATCTGATGTCCAATTAAATACTCAGACATTGATACAATAGGTAAAAATACACCAGCAGTCGATTTTGACCGTTTTAAAATATGTAACTCTGCCAAATATGCTATATCATGTCTCATTTCTTTTTAGAAAAAAAAACATCTAAAAATAAACATCTAAACTAACTTTGTTGTGCCAAAGGCATAAAAAAGTAAATGACAGCTTTTAATAATAATAACGTCCACGTAAACTTAATATTTCTTTACTCTTAATGGAATGTCCGACTGGCACATGTCAAAGGCACTCAGCTTTGCTGATTATGACTTTAGCAGTTTCCAACTCTGGATACAGCTTCAGGATGGCCAACTCTGACATGTTTCCTTGTTGATTCTGCGTCCGTGGTTTGAGCGTCTATACCTTCCGAGACACAGCTTCTGTCCATACAACATGATGCAAAGCATCCCCCTCTGGATTGGGGAATTCATGCAGTTGATTCCCAGGATTTGCTGAATCTATATTGAACTGTGGGGGGAAGTTGCTGAGTCGATATTGATTTCCAAGGGGAAGTATTGGCATGCGTTGATAAATCAATATTTTTAACCAACCCTACTGTGTGTTATTTTCTTGACTTGTCCAAAAGCTGTCTTTAACCTGTGGAGAACAACTCAAAAGCGGAGTGCAGTTACCACCTCACTGTATCAATGTGTTTGCTGATTTGCAGAATATTTCAACTAAAAATACATTTTTCTTGCATTATATAATCCAGCTCAATGGATTCTTTTTTTTTTAAATGAGCGCATGCCAGAGATCTCTGAAATTCAAATGTATTACCCTGAATATCCCGAAATACTAATCCAAGGATACACATTGCCTCATGCATTACAAACAAGCATAACTTTTTTTTCTTAAATAGGACTTGATCATGTTATATGTGATCTTCAATCCAGATATTTCCGCTCCATTGCCACAGCAACTCCTGATTAGCAGCCCGGCCATTGAAACGCATTTAAAGCCATTTGCTTAGCCTTACAGATGCCATTACCTAAAAAAAGAATGTGCTGCAATAGGTGCATGTTGTTGAAGTCCATTTGAGGAATTGGAAATGGTCACACTCAACGACCCGCTTTATTATGTCTGCTTTAGGCCTGATAAAAGGCTCCATGACGCAGCTGGAAGCGGCATCAAACGGCTCCGAGATCTTACTCACAAGCATTTGTTTCACTCCGCTAGCTCCTGAGGGTGATGGAAAGTCTTGTGAGGTTAACATCAGTGGAAGCAGTGTGACTTAGTAGTGTCAAAGTGAATTGAAGAAAGCTGACTCAGTGGTGTGCTTTTGAAGGTTGATGGATATGTGTTTTATTCAATATCTGTGGTTTTACTGAACCTTGTTATTTCAAGGGGAAGTCAAGTCATTTTTTTTTGTCGTATAATATCTTCTCTGCACCCTCACAAAACACAACATTTTGATTAATATTGCATTTGTGGATACTGAATTATGCAAGAAATAGCACCCATCTTTATCCATCTTATGGGGCAGACATGTTGGAACTGTTAACAGCAAGTGGTAAAATTGTCACCTCCTAAGATGGGTAAAAACAGTAGCATTTTACTGTTTAAATCCTGTTGCACATGTGGAAACTAGTGGGACCACATAGATCATATTACTGCAGTGGATATTTTTTTCTTGTGTCCCCTTTATTCACTTCTGACTGCGAGAGTGTGCCATAACCACAAGACTTCAATGATCTATACTACCCACCAAATGTCTTGTAAGTCCATTTATGGCACGAGATATTTAAATTTCAGCCCCCCGCCCAACTCGGAACATAACATTATTTGTGAATAAATCACATTTTCGAAGAATTAATCAAATTTCTTGGATTTCAAATCATAGTGCAAATTCATTCAGCTGATGTTTTGTGTATATCTTCTGTTTTTGTTTGTTTATATCTTCTGTGTATACAAGTTCACTGCCTTATCAATACTGAAAAAAAAACACTAATCATGCACAAATTTGGTCTAATCGTGAACCAATTTGAGGCTAAAAAGCTAAGCATTCCTGAAATTAGCTCTACTGGTTACCCAGCAGTCTATCCTAACTGATAAAGGGTGAGAGGTCAGCAGCCATTAACAGGGCTGACACAGGCAACCATTCACACACACACACACTCGCCGACAAGCTATTTAGAGTCTCCAATTAACCTTACCTTCACGCTTTTGGTCTGTGGGAGGAAGCTGTCACCCACCGAGAACCCACACAAGCGCAATACGAAAAATAGCACCAAAAAAAAGAAAAAAAAAGAAAAAAAAGAAAAAAAAGCCCCTCCAATGCAAAAACCATTTTCCCAAAATACCTTTAAAACATTTTACGTGATTCTATGACAATAAAGCATTTTTATTGCTGACAGTGATAGGCATTGTCGTGACGGCCATTTCACATTTGAGTTTATTCACTCCTGAAAGTGCCCGCAGAGATTGTAAAGGTCCCTCACAAAGCACGAATGCGGATGGAAAGCAATTGAAAGCGCTGACCGCGAACAGATCAATACGAAATCGCACTCACCGCATGAACCTGCGTCATAGCTCGGAGAAGTTACCCCGAGGCGCCCATCACATCATTACATAACAATATTGATACATTTCAATTCAGCCCCAAATGGTGCAAAGCTTCAAATATATTGCAAACGCATGGCCAGAATATTTCCACTAATCTTCTTTCAATATGCCAGTGATACACTGGAGAAGGTAATGTTGCAAAGCTGATATTAGCGTGTCTCTGTCGTCCTGCTGCTGGCGCAGTTTGTGTCCTCACCTCTGCATGACATTAGCCATGAGGTCAGTGCTGCATGAGCTGTTTCCTCCCAACACGCCTTTACCAGGATGTGTCATAGTCAGGCTGTAGGCTTTGATATGCAGTCTGTGTGCTTTGGGACAAGTCAAGGTGAGCTAATGCTGCAGTAAAAAGCAAGTGGTCAGGAGTTATGCCCATGTAGCTTACAATGAATTCAACCTTAGTTTAATGCTCCAGGGATCCTTTTTGTACCTATTCAAGTCAATGACTTGAATTGACAGGACCTCTCGGTCGCGCCGAGCGCAACATATGTTTGGAAATGTGTATAACGTGGAATATGTGTCTTTTATAACATTGCATTTTATCAATAGATGACATGCACAAAAATAATAATAATAATAACAACAACAATAATAATAATAATAATAACAATAATAATAATAATAATAATAATAACAACAACAATAAAAATAACACAATAATAACAACACATCAATAACAGCCGTGCAAAATGCACCAAATAAGAAACAGTTTATTGTTTTCCCTTTATTTGTTCTGGGCCTCTGTTATGCCTGGGTGCTGACAATAATAAATATTTTACAGTGTGTTGATATATATATATAGAAGCTGCCTTATTATTATATTGACTTTCAGTAAAGTTGTTGGGAATAATCAGTGGAGGTGACACATTTTTAAAAAGCTCTGCTGCTCATTCCACAAATACTAGATATGATCTTGTCAAACGGCTTGTCATTTAAAATGAAAATGACCATACTTTCCATTGATATCAAATTGAATAGACTAAAACATGCTGTAAAAGAGAAATAATAAAGTAGACATTTTTGATTTAAGAGAACCAAAGCGCATTTTAGCTTCAGGGTAAGATAAAGTCATGTCACAGGTATAGTGATGTATACTAAATCATTACAATCAATTCTTTCAAAACAGCTGTCCAAAAGATTCATTCACCGACTCCAACTTACAGTGGTGGGGGTCTCAGATGGAGACACGTCTGCCTTGGTGGGGACTGGACACAGGCGTCACCAGTAGTAGTGCTCACCATCTTAGTGTTATTAAAATAAGTGCTTTTCATTTATTTTATCAGTAGTAGTTGTAATGGTATTAAGAAATTCATCACAGCTATAATGTATTATATGCGTACATCCATACATTCATTAGTTTTTAAAAATTAGAATAAATCTTAACAGACATTTATGTACTTCTTATAATGTGGTTTGCATCAGCTGTTAGCTTCCATAAATGGATGTCAATGAACGCCTGTCCCGATGAAAAAAAGGAGTGGTGGTTCACTGGGTGGTAACATTCTTTCCTTCTGAAATCACGCACGTCCACTACTGAACTGGTAATGTTGGTACATTCACTCACTCAGATAACCTAATAGCAGTGTGTTTATTCATTGATCTGTTCTGAACAGGAAATTGCGCATGTCTCACTCACTGATTTGTCTTGAATGGGAAATGACACGTTCACCCACTGACCTGTTCATGAACGCGACTGGAATGACTGCACCTTCAGCAAAGTCCCTCCCCTGCCCGGCGCTGTCTACTGATAAGTTGTGACTGAGGGAAGAATAAAGTGCATCAAAAGATTTGTTCTTTTGAACAAATCACTCACTCTGGACACCACACTACACAGAGGCAATACAGACTGCAACAATGATGCAGACTCCATTTAAAAACACTGCACATGTTGTTGTAAGTGTCAGGGGTCAATTAGATCTGCGACTTGATCCCTCCCATTGATGTAATCTCTTCTAAATGTAAAACGCAGCAATTACCCACTGTACCAGAGCTGAAACATTAATGTAACCTCCTTTATTAAAAATGGGAAATTGTTTAATCTTTATTTAAAAACAGAAACCGCTCTGTAATGCCACAATGATGCTGTATGCTATGAGCATTACTTTCTCCTCATTGAGATCGATGAGCATGGCTGGGAGGTCTCTGTTTGAGAGTCATGTCAAAGTCACCAGTTTCACAAGAGTCATGGTTGCATGAACTTGAGTGAATACTGTACACAATATTGCTCAACACATTCATTGTACAGGCCTAAAGTAATGTTTAGAATTAAGTATGAGGTGGGACTCTTTGGCTGTCTCGTAATTCGATTCAGATTTTGAGGTATCCGATACGATTCAATTTTAGATTTGCAACGATTCAAATTGAGCCAATTAATTAAAAATTATTTCTGCTTCAATCTATGGAATTGAAAAAAAAAACCCATCATGCGACTTGATTCTGCTTTGCAAGACACAAAAACAAAGGGATGTGTTTTTTTTGTTTGTTTTTTTCCCATTTATTAGGTTTTTATTTGTCATTTCATAGGATTTTGACATACCAAAATATTGTGTGAAAAAATGTTGGCCTAATGAAAATTATTATTATTTCTTAGTACATTTATGGCAAACAAGATATGAAAATACATTTTTCCAGTAAACAGCCAAATTGAGAATATGGTTAACTGTGTGATAGTTTATTCATCTCGGAGTATATCGATGTCGTGTTCTGTTGGAGCTTTGTTGGTTTTATTGGTGTTTACATTGGTTATCCTGTTCATTTCTGTTTTGAGTTCTTGTGCTATGTTCCTGTTTTGTTTTCCACGAGTCTGTCTTTCTTAGCAGGATCTGTTCTACCTGTCGTCTGTGCGCACCCGCCCCCCATGTGTCGTCCAATAATCCTCCACTGCCTTTTGTTCCTGTCCAGCTGTTTTGCGTGTCCTAATTAGTGTGAGTGTATTTTAGTTCCCAGTTGCTTTCAGTCAGCTGTCAGGTCATTGTTTAATGTCTTTGTTTGTCGATCCGCGAGAGCCGCCGCCTCCCGTTTGCTGTCTCCCTGCCGTTGCTCCGTGAATTTTATTTGATACTTTTGCGCTGTTTTGTCGGAGATTGTCCTACCTGCAAGCCATCTTGAATTTCCTCCATTGTTTAATTTTGTGCCTTTTGCCATGCAGGCTCCTCTTTCCGGAACGGGCTGCGTGGTAAAGTCATGGCACAGCGTGTAGTACAGAAGCTGACAGGAAGCTTATTAAAACCGTTTTACTATCAATATCTATTTAATGATGTTTTCTATTGATTGAAATTGCAGTAAATGAGAATTCCAATTGTTATGTATTTTTGGGGGGGCACACACCTAGAATTAAGTATTGAGATTGTTGTGTTATTTTGCTTTTTAAGTATGAATTGGAGGCATTCATCACGAGTTGAGCTAAGCATTCTAGATTACCTTTCAGCTAGGCAAGGAGGTGATGGCATTCAAGTACCCAGTGAACACATTTAATGACAATCTCACTTGGATTGGGTGTTAGCCAGGAAATACAATATGTAAATGAAAATACAAGATGTTTTAAAATTCCGAAAAAAGGCATTACCTTGTATATAAAGCTCAGCAAAACCTTGCTCTACTTGTGGTCTATGTGACACATGATGTATGCACACATATACATTTTTTCATGTAATCATTTGTGTAAATCAGCTTACCAAATAATACTAACACTTTCCTGTATTCTATTTATCTCCAGTGCGTTATACCTTTTAAATGTAACATAAGATTGGCAAATCAATGCGTTTGTTTCATTCTCTTCAGTACAATTGGATTGAAATGTGTCATACCCACAGAGAAGATGTCTCCTGGTGGAATTTGTTGACAAGCGTAGCTCCTCCTGAGTAGCAGTTTGAGAGTCCGCCTCAGTCTCATGTTAACAACTAGGCCTCTATTCCAGGCTAAACATTGAGAATAATTTGGTGACAAGAGGGAAAACGACACACATTCATTAGTGGGCAGTATGCTCATACTGTGCGGCCCATATCTGTAAAGCTTCAAACAGCCCACCCGTGAGACTAGCTAAGTTCCATTTCAAGCGTGATAGCTCCATCTTTCCACATCATTACTGTTGCAGCAAAAGACGTCAGACCACTGGGGCTTGTAAAGATATCACGCAGCAGCAACTCTTTCTGAATAATTTCCAGCTTGAGTAATTTTCATTTCTCATCGAATGCCAAATACAATTATACAAACATCGATGGCTAATTTTGTCTGTAAAGTTTAAACAAATCAAGCAAACGGTCATGTGAGACAATTGTGATAAAAAGGTATTTATTTGCGGGGACACGGGTAAATGTGACAAGTGTGCGGTGACAGTTTGACAGCTGCAGATAACAATGTTGGGAATTTGCAAACAGTGTTTCCGTAGTTGTGAAGGCAAAAAGAGATACTGTAAAAATCCCTTAGTTAATGTCGCACATTTTATTGCAATGTTTTGAGTTGCACGCAAATTAAAATGCAGCCATTGTAGTCAATTTAGGTTCTCTTCTTTTACAAAGAGGTATTTTCTTATTTCAGTTTAACACATTAAAAAATGCACCCCAAATACGAACAGGTCATAAATTTTGACACACAATTAATTTGCATTCATTGTGTTTTCATTATCTTTTGGTGTAGATTTTCATCGAAGACATTAAACATATGAGTGAACACGCAAGCCAGTACTTGACAAAAATGTGAAGTAACTGAAAAACATGTTCTACATTCTCGTTTCTTCAAAATAGCCACCCTCTGGATGAGCTTGAAGAGGTACTTTAGAGTCAATAGTGGGCTGAACTTGCCATTAGTAGTTAAAAAAAATACTATAATTTGTTAGGGGTGTGCCAAAAAGATCGATTGACATAAAAATTATATAACAATCTCATTTACTACCATTTAAATCAAGTTAAATTGTCCCCAAATCGATAATATTGATAGAAATGAATAAATATAAAGTTAATTCTTTACGCTAAATGGATCAACAACGACAGGAACAACTTTTCCTCTCCTTCCACCGTAAGTCTCCTTCCTCTTAAGCACCTTTTCTCTCTGTCACGCATGCATATTAAATGCACTAACCAGGAATAGATATAGGGAACAGAAAACAAAAACTCTGTAATTAACAATACACAAAACTTTGGAATGTCCACAAAATAAAATACAAAACAATGAATGCAAACTCCAAATTAATTAACACATATCACTCACATGCATGTATATGAATGAAAATAATAAGCAAATACATTCACATATTAAAAACTACACAAAATATTGTCTATAGTAAGTAAGGTGTTACAATTGTGACTGACAGTGTTTGCAATATGACTGGTACACGTTTCATGATCTGCCCATTTTCTCAATTTAGCAGCTCACGTGAAAAGTTTATTTTCATAGCTTGTTTATCATAAATGTACTTTTAAATATTTAATATATTTCATTTGGGCAACACTTTCTTGCAAAAAATGTTGGAACTGCATTTTCCTGTGAAATGTAAGGATGCACTTTACTTTTGTTTAATCTTATTTTATGCTAAAAAAGCTAGAGTCAATTGAAGACCCCAAAAATCTGAATTGAATCAAATTTCCACCCCGATTACTATGATTATTATTAGTAGTGGGGCAGAATAATTCCAGCGGTAGTAGTTGTTGTAACAATAAAAATAAGAATTGTATCATTATTATTATTATTATTATTATTATTATTATTATTATTATTATTATTATTATTATTATTGTTGTTGTTGTTGTTGTTGTTGTTGTTGTTGTTGTTGTTGATATTATTATAATGACACACTAAGTTTAAAAAAAAATGTCTGCTGTGTTTTTCTAAACTGAGCAGTAATGTAGTTAAGCTACTTGTTGATAGGCCCGGCTCTTAATGTCACCAACTGAATATCGGTGAATCAATTGCCTCTGTTTTTCCAAACATTTTCTGAGAAGAATTTGTAAAAACAAAAACCTGGATTTTCATGTCTGTTTGTGCTTCTGGCTTCAAAATATGAAGTCTGTTCAGGGATTCCAGGAAGAGCTTGGTTGAATGTACACAGATTAGTTAATTTCTTCACAAGCACCTTCGGGGGAACGGTGGAAAAACTGATAAAGTAACAGATTGGGGTAAACTGGCAATGATGCTGATTCTGTTTTTTTTCTGTCTGTTCCTGATACATGGATTTAATTAAGCAGTTGAGGAGTAAAAGGCGTGCACTTTAAATCCAACAAGGTTTTGAGGCAAAGGAGGAAGAACATTTTTCCAACCTTGTGCTGTCAAATATTAGCCCCAGGTCAACATCCGTGATATTACAAGATCCTTCAAGGATTGTCTGTGCTGCTACAACAATAACAGCAGGCGACTAATCCAGACTTTGATTCTGTCTGAGATTTTTACTCCACTTATTCTCATTTGGACTATACAGTATGCTGTTGTAAAATCATTATAGTGCACATTTTGCTGCTGTGGTTATAGAACTTATTTGTTTGGTTTTCTAGAGAAAATGAATGAAGTAAGGACAAAACTTAAATGTATCTCATAATTGAGAGGTACTCTCCCCTCTTATTCTAGCAATCCAAAAACATGCATATTGGTTTATTCGAGGACACTGAATCGTGTGAATGGAAATGTTTTTGTAGGTATAAAGATTAAAAATGATGCTTGTATTGCTGTACCCTTTCATTATTCAGTGCAGCTTTTGCATACCTTTCATAAGGCATTGAATTTTCATGTTTTCATGATCAAAAAGAGCATTTATTTTACCCATAGTGCATGAAAACTGTGACTTGTTTGATGATATGGAACAACCTCCTTTGATTCTGTGTAATTAGACTAAGGTGGGAAACTATGGAACCTATTTTAACTTGATATCAGAGATCTGAACAGGCACAAAGCACAACTTGTGCAAAAGCCTTGACAGAGAAAACCAAAACCAAAATGTTCTTAAATGTTACTGTCCGTGCATAATCAGTTTGGATTTAGAATAGCTCCGTCTGAAGATCGGCCCAAAGTATAAGCACTCTTCACCCTCAATCAACTGAGATCAGCGTGACTGCCGTGCAACGATACCATTTTTGTGCTGCCCCATGAGGTTATGAACATCATTAAGTAAACTTGGGAGACATTTTGTCCCATGAGGAGCAGAGTCTTTATACACAACAATCTAACACAACCACAGCGTGACTCGGAAATCTAAATTTGGAAACCATACGAGGAAGACGGCTCAACATGACACCATGGGAGCTTGACTTGATGTTATGACAACGAGTCACTGGAACAAAGAGCTTAAATACTGTCAGTCACCATTATCATATGACAAAAAGCAAACGAAAGAACCATAGCAACTGCAAGGCAACTGGTAAATCAAGGAACAAAACAGCCACCAAGTAAACCGAGCAGTACTTGTGTAAATTCAGGACCCTATACGATGAAGGCTATAAGTAAGATAAATACATAAAAATGACCAAAGGTGACAAAGACATGACTATTATGGCACATTTGACCCCATCACTGACGAATGCAGTTCAAGCAACGTAACCCTGATTCGGCTCTTCCACCTCCCTCCTCCTTGTTTCGCCATCGATTGTCTTCTCATGGCCGGCATGACTCATTAGAAACAGAGAATGGAAATGGGCACGCATTGTAATTCATTTTGCGAAGCTAATGACTGAAACGAGCTGCTAAAGGTGAATGCAGACCCTAGTAGACCTTTATGTGTGTTATTGCCATGCTCCAGGACCGAATTAGAAGCTGAGCCTTTTCTTTTATACTCTGGCCATTATCTGAGGAGCTCTGCGGTCTTGAAATCCCGCATTAAAAAGCTGGGTACTTGAGTTTAGTAAAGCTGTAGAAGTTCACAAGTATTGACTGATCTGTCCTGAGGCAGAAGAAGACTATATGTGGATTGTCTACTGGAGTGGCTTCCTCCTATTTGAAATGTACAGCAACACTTCCAGTGATTTAAACCCACATCCCAAGCCGGGGGGAAAAAGTGCAATGCAGTCAAATGAAATGCCCTTGAAAAGTTTGACTTTGACTGCAAATGGGCTTGCAGTCAAGGGAAGGTAATCTGCACTGTGGTTCCTTTGGGGCAATGAGGTAATTAAAGTATTCACAGGACTCAGGCCTTACCAATAAGTATGGACACCCAGCAGAGGGCGGGGGACGAGCGGGCAAGTGGACTAGAGGGAGCGCATCACTTGCTTTACGTACTTCACTTCAAGCAACTGTTAATTATTAATGACTGACAAACATCAAGATAGCAACTCAAGGCATGAATCAATCATGTTTGGATTTTTCTCAATGCTTTTAAGAAGAAGGAACGTTGTGCTATTTATTTATTTATTTGTTTTTATGCAGTCTGGTATATTGTACCATAATGTGTCATTTTCGCTTGTTTCGGGGCGTCCTTGTGAATGCCCTTATCTGCTACTCTACCGTCAACCCGCTGAATCCATGGCAGGTAATGCATCTTTGGTCTTTACAAAGAGCGTAAATTGAGGCCTTTTTTGTCATTATGTACCCTCATGTAACGTGTGGGAGTATATCTTTTTTTACCTTGGCTGTTTTCATCGCTGCTATACCATCCCCGATAAAATGGGGCGAGACACAAATCCCACTAGACAAGTCTCGCGAATTGTCTCACGAAATTGAGTCTATGAGAACGAGACGGGATGAAACTTGGGCAAAATTTGCTAAGAGCCTGCTTTTTATATTTCTCCTGAATGGGTGTGAATATTGAGTCTTTTAAGTGTTTAAATGCTTTCAAATGCTTTCAATTTGTAGCTGTGTCCCATAACATTTGTCGACGTGAACTTCTTTACCTCTGTTCCCATTTCATCTGCCCCGCAAAATAAGACGCTCTCTTTTTGCCTCTTCCCGTTATACCGTTTGTGGTTCACTGCGCCTTCTTTCCAGCCTCTCTATCTTCTTTAAAATCACGTCTTTGTTTCTGTCCTCGCGTCGCCATATACATCTCATCTCACATCTCGACTTGTAGTCTTGCCACTTGAATAATTGATGCAGCGTCTTGGACTCGTCTGGTGTAGTTAAAAGGCGAATGAAGTCCCCGGGACAGCGTCAATACAAAGCTAAAAGTAATACTGTGGCTGTTGCTCGCCTGCCTGACTTTCACAGGAGTCACTTTACTAATGACCCATTTTAGAAGCATCTTTCTTTTGTCGCATGCACAACTTGAGGCTTTTCCAGTCTATTTGAATCTCATGTAACAGCTGCTCGGGCTCGATTCTTGCATCATTGCAAAAGAGAGTTGGCATGCAGCCTGCCACGTTCTTTCTGGCTGTTGTGATGTGAGGAAGCAGCATTTAGCCGGGCTCTATTTAGAAACCAGAACAACTGCTCTTTAAGTTGCAAGAAATTAGATTTTACGTCATCCTTTCATTCGGGATTCTCTTTCAACTCCATCTTTGCGAGCCTTTCAGCCAAATGATGTTTTATTAATGTTTTGCACAATAGCTAATTTTGTGTGTTTGTCATGAATTTCTTCTAGTGTATTGTGTTGAGTGCCCGCTCACTTCTTTTCCCTGGCAGTCTGACATGGATTGAAACTTGATAGTTTCAATCTCGTTTTTTAATTTGGAATCGTTCATGGCAGAACATGATTTGTGGCGATCGGGGCAAGGTGCGCCACACCTGCGGCAGCACATCAAATACTCCGGGCCTTATTGACTAGTCTGACGAAATACTTGAAAATCCAACCTCTCTTTCTGAAGTCGTGCCGCCAGGTGGGAAGTGTAAAAAACAGGATGACCCAGATATTTGTATCCGCGGGTGTATGTCAGAATCGTTTTCATCACGTCCGCTTGTATTGATTCACGTCCGCTGGCTGTGAAGACTGGTAAACAAACAGCCAAATGCAAGGCATATCTATGTGTAAAAATGTTAAAGCAGTAGATGTTTGCAGCATAGAAATAAAAAATAAATAAATAAAGGAGAGCTCTGATCAAAATTGTTGTGAGTTGTTGATTGCACTTTAGTGGGTGACGCCTTGTATTCCCCCGTTGTTTCCATTGGCATTTTTGTCGGCCTGGAATAATCGTTGGAATTTTGTACGAATACGACTTACTGTATCTCGATTTAACAAAATCTTTTTCTGTATCATAGCAACATGCTCAAATTATATTTCCAGTACTTCTTTTTTAATCATTAAAATGTACCAGTGTGCATATTTTAACGTTAATTTCATTTTGTGCTTGCGTGGGTTTTCCCCAGGTACTCTGGCTGCCTCCTACATTCATTGAATATTCTGAATTGCCCTTAGATGTGAATATACAATACAAAACAATGCAATTCATCTTTATTTATACAGCTGCAGTTGTATACCGTATGTGTGTGAATCATTGTTTATCAATCTGTGCCCTGTGATTGGCCGGCGACTTGTCCAGCGTATATTTGACGTCTTGCTGTAAGTCAGCCGGGATAGGCTCCGGCTCACCAATGGTGCGTATGAGGAGAAGCACAATAAAAAGAAAACAAACAAACAAACAAACAAAAAACGGATGGGTGGCTAAGATTTAGCAAAATCTTGGGCATCTTGCATTGTTCTGTTTTTTCTTCTGTAGTCCAGGGAGTGCTGTGTTGGAGAAATAAGTACTTATTTATTTATTTTTTTAAATAGACTGAGGCGTGCCAAAGCAACTGAGGCTAAAATCACTTTTCTAACTCACTAAAGCCTGCAAAACCGTCAATGCAAGTTTCGAATGACAACAGACAGCCCCAAACAAATGAGTTTTTATAACTGCAATATTAGCAAGCGGGAACATCACCATGGTCAGAAGTTTACTTATTACAGGAATGTAATATCTTTTCTTTATCTGTTCGTGCAACAAATGTATTCCGCCTTATCCTGCCAAATGCTTGAATGATGAAATGTCTTTTTACTAAAACTTGATGGTCACGAACACAATATGAATGTCTCGGATGGCATTCACCTCTTCTGCGTGTAGTTTAATGCTAGTGACAAATTTTGGATCAATATGCTTGACTGCCTTCTGAAACCGATGGAATATATATGATTTTGAAGGATTTTTTCCAGTAGTTTCTTGTAGAACCTGTCAAAGGGCAACACCACCCACATGCATTTTTTTTCCCGTCATCCATCATCTATTCTCAAGTCCCCAGTGGGGCTGTTATTAACAGTGGCTCACCTCACCTCTCTACCATGTACAAATCACATTGCCATGTAAATCAGTGGCCTCGGGCTCAGCTGGTTACTATGGTAACAAGAACATTCAGCTGGCAAACTTTTCCTCTGGGTCAAAACTGTCTGATAAACAATTAATATTCAATTATTGCCGCGCACTTTTTTCGAAGGTCACTTTTAAAATGCGTCTATTGCTTAGGTCGTTTGCATATTTAACCCTGGTCCAGTATTTTGATCATTCTGCACAGGGGTTAAATTAGCATGGCTACTCAGTGTTATAATGTATACTGATTTTGGGGCGTTAATTATGTCATTGACAATGAAAAATTGCAACCCACCAATAGCAGGGTTCAAGTAGATGAGTACAGTTTTATATGCAGCAGCAGCTTTTAAAATGTCAAGCAACCTCTGAGGAAAATAATTATTGTGCAATCTTAACAGATGTAGAGTACAAGACCCAAAAGTAGGATTTCAAATGTTAATGATAATAAAATATTTTGTTTGTGTATTAGATTGTCTAAATGTCTCAGTGCTGTCATCTTGCCTGATGAACCAGTGACCCTATTTGACTATATTGTTGAGTCATTTGAAAGCCAAGTTGGAGAACGCTTATTCCCCTTTGCTTTTTTTCAGATTGATCACTACGCCCAGAGGGATTTGAAGAAGGGCCTCCAGCTCTTTGGCACAGAGGGCAACGTGGGTCTGACCAACGCCTGGATGATCGTTCAAACCGATGTAAGACACGATGACCAGTGAGCAAATGTATACAGTGAATCGCTTTTTCAGATGTCTTTTTTTCTCGGGCACTTGGAGGTCTCTCAGCAATCATTTTTGAAGTTTGCGGGATGTGTCGTTTTACAGTCCTGTTGATATGGCTTACCATCGTTCAAAAAAAAAAAAAAAAATCAGCAAAGAAAATGAGCTCAAATATATCTGCCACATTCCGGAGTTTCCCAACTTTAAAAGGCTGCGCCGAAAAAGCTGACAGATAAATGGATCATCCTCTCGGAGAGGTAATCTTTGTTCCCAGCTTTCACTTTGATGTGCTTTACCTGAGTATTTGTTTTAAATTTAAACAGAAGAAGGAAGCCATTTGTGATTTTGAATAACGTGGTGGGATGGGGCGGGCTGTAGCTGATACTGCGGCTGGTGAATGCCTTCAGGACACCTCAAACGACATATCAGAGACTTTCACAGATTTTCACATCCGCGAGAGCGTTACGGAGAGCAGTTTTGTTCCGTTAGTACGCGATGACAGGTCAGGCCTGTGTACGTGTCTGTGCTCAGCGACAAAGCATTAGCGTGTTTGCGTATGATCAAAGGCATGCACCATGACGGCAGTAAATAAAATATGCAATAATGTGTGTGAGCCCGTGTGGGCGTTAATGTGCATTTCAAGCTGCATGCGGGCTGACGGCACAGGGCAAGTCTCCCTTCACGGTCGTAGTATGATGCCGTACCAGTTCAAGCGCGACCGCACCCCTTGTTGGATCGCTCCCGCGCCACACATGTTTGTTTGGGTATGCGTGCGCACGTATGTAAAGACGCTCCACACAAAGTGAGTCGAGCTGAGTAAAAGGCCATTAAAACGACAGCTCATGTTCTGCCGCAACTCTCTCCACCAAGCCTCCTTCATACATGCTGAGTCAATGAATAGATAATAAGGAAGATGTCCCTGGAGCTGAGTTCACCCTGAATAGTATTAACTTGCTGAGTAGTTAAACATCTCCGTACACCAGATGAGAAACAATTGACCGCATAACTACAAGGGCAAGGGAAGCCAAACATCATCGGATAATCCAAGATTAATCCATCATCGGGTAAATTGACAACTTTTTTGGTCATTGATTGTTTAGAGCCATTGTCAACATCCTCTGATTTGGAAAAATATTTGTCATGTCTTTTTCAAGCAAATATTAAATTGTGACTTGTGTATTTTCACAATTTCCAGGCTGGCCTGGAAATAGCAGAGGCCAACTGTAAATATATTGTTAAAAAACAATAACAAAAACTTTGCTTTTTGCTTTACGAAATAAATTGCATTGTGCAATTAATGAAGTTAAAAGGCCATTAAATCTTGTCATGTGAGTTTGTCTTACTGGTGGTTGATCGGTTGTCATATTTACCACATTTACGCTTATTTTATGTCTTTTCTATGTTTTTTTCCTAACAAACTGGGACTTAAATTCTGGGACTTCAAGGGACAATGTGTAAGATTTAGATTGTTTTTCAGTACGGACAGCAGGAGGACAGCATTTACCATTGCCCGTAGCCATAACAGACATGACAGCCTCTGAGGAGGGCCACCCCCCATGTAATATAATTTTATGATAACTAGACCTGCGATTATATTTGACACATGCTGTTAGTCGTTAGAGCACATTTATCTGCAAATTTTTGAAATGTGTAATCATTTAATTGATTCATTTTTACTGAAAATACAACTTACACATTGTCCCTTGAAGCTCTATCCAAAGAGTATAGATGAGTCTTCAGTTTAAAAAATGTTGACAAGTACTCCCTTGCTTTTGAGTGAAATTGCTTTAGTCAAATGTTGCGATGCTTGCTAAAATACATCAAAAATAAAACTGAAAATTGCCACATGTAATAAATAATTACATGGGGCTATTTTTTTAGCATATTCTTGCTACCCTATAACATTGAGCAATAGTTGAACAAACTATTAATCTTAACTTCTGAGATCAAAACCATTTAGCCAGATATTTGCTGTGTACTGTTGGGTAATAGCACGAGCAGTTGATTAAACATATTTGCACAGTAATGGCCCTCTGAAGGAAACTAACTATAATGCGGACTGCAACAAAAAGCGGGTGTATGCCGCTTGTTTTCTCTCTCTTTATTTGAATGATTATTTGGAATATTATTCCTAAAAATCCAAGCTTCACTCATTGTTTTATGATTGAGCCATACTGTAGAGTGTCTAGCATTATTCTTTGTTTGGATTCCAATCCGCAGACTTCAACATCAGGGCATGTTATCCTATTCTTATCATAAAATGCACTGATTTGTTTTGTATTGCAAATGCGAATCCTTGTCAGATCATGCACAGAGCGCAAAGGGAGAAGATAAAGTAGTGATGAATTAAGTGTGTTGCAAAGTGCTCTATGAAGCAAATGAGATGTGCGCCCAACAAGTGGCTCAATTCAACTGTCGGTTGACAAGTGTACACATCATTTTCATGGCCAGTAAATTGGCTGAGTTCTCTTTGTGATAACAACAAATACTCTCTTGACTGCAGTTCCGTTGCTGCGGAGTGACCAACCACACGGACTGGTTTGAAGTCTACAATACTTCTCGTGTGCCTGACTCCTGCTGCCTGGAGTACAGCGACAACTGCGGCCTGGACAACCCGGGAACATGGTGGACAGCGGTGAGCGCTGGTGTGAAAGTGGGCGTGGATACTTCAATGTCTCTACATGTATCCTGCGATTGACTGGTGACCAGTCCAGTCCGCTCTGCTCCTTAATCTGCTCCTTAAGTCAGCTGGAAGACGCTCCAGTGACTTTTGCCCCAGAAGAAAAGAAAAAAGGTCATATAATGTAGTCATTGTGTTGCTGTGTGACCGACCGTTTGACTGTTTGTTCAGCGCCCCTGGGCATGTTGCAGTCAGCTCCTGGTTTGTCATCACAAACAGCATGACTGGCCTGAAAACTGTTTTTCTTTTTCAGTTGGACAAAAGGATGTTATGATTAAGGGCTATGACCGACAGTCTGAAAGCACAGCTTTTGGGGAATATTCAATTAACCCGGTGCTTCTCATTTATATTTTGCAAAGTCCCCCCGCCCTACTTGCCATGCCGACAATAAAAAAGGTTATTATCCACCAAAATTGTGTAAATAAAGGGTTAGGGTTAGGGCCCATCCTATTTGAAAAACACTGATTTAACCTCAAATGTTATGTCAAATGATTCCTCAACACAAACTTTTTTTTTTTTTTGTGGTCTGCTCATTTATGTTATGTTACAAGGCATAACCAAATTATAATAATTAATTTACTGTATAATACCTCCACAAAAAACGGTTGGGTCAAAAATAACTTAAATTGAGTCAAAAAAGAGACTGCTTTAAAAGTCAAAGTCAGTTTTCCATGTATTGCTTGATTTTGTTTGTTTCTTTGTTTTGCAGCTTGATCTAGCTGTATTTGGTTGCTGCAAACATGCTGCAAAAGCTTTTCCACAATGATCATGAATATCATGAATGAAAACGGATTGGTTCTGTCATTATTTTTATTATGGTGATGGTGAATTGAATTTATGTAACATGAAGGTACTTAGGGGTGTTGAAGCAGCTAGAAAAAATACATGTGACTCTTCAAACAGGTTGTTCATGACTAAATGCTGCTGCGTGCTTGTAGTTAATTGCTAGAACGCCGTATAATATGATTATTATCTATAGTCTATGTTTGATGATGCGGCCAGTTTTTACTCGAGGCTATTAATGCTGTAGAACAATATGTAAGAACAGCAAACATCAAATATTCATTCAGAAACTGCACAGCATCCTTGCGACCTGTTCTTCACCCCTGCAAACTCTTCCGCGCCGCATTTATAAAGTCCCCCGGTTGCTTGCGCTTCCTGTTAACTTTTCACTTAGTAACATTAGCACCATTCTTTCAGTCATGAGCAGAGAGGGAAAGCCGGTGGCTGCTCTCTATCTTCATCAACGAAGATGAAAAAAAAAGGAACCCTGAACAAGCATGCCACATCTTCAATATGTCCAGTTACTTCCCTCGTTGTTCAAATTCACAGTTAGACCTCAATTTTGCATTGCGGTTTTAGCAGCCCAAATTCACCAGATTGAATATTGTGTTCTCCAAGTAGGTTATGGATTCTGTATCGAAACATTGATTGTGGATTTGTTTCACAGGTTTAGCTGGTATTTGATGTAGTCCACATCACACAAAGTGAAATCTTTCAAGGTTAAATTTCTTCCAATTTGAATTATTTTAGTTTTAAAAAATGGCATTTTATGTGACCAAAGAAAAGCACCGAAGAACTGGCCAGTTGAAAAGTGTATTGAATATCCTTGAGGTTTCCACTTTCATTTCCCAGCTGCCAAAATTTGAGATTATAATCGATGGATATGAAAATGAACCATTAAAATGTCATCAAATTAGACCATATGGCTGAATGCATTTTAGATATAAAATCCATGATAAAACACGATAAACACACACACACACACACGCAGCAACGTTAAAACAAGAAAACTTTGGCAGATGGTGCCTCAAGAATTAATTGTACGTCTAATGGAAAGGTTGATTTTTTTTTGGAGTTGAGGCCAAGAACCATATTTGCCCAGTTTCATCTGTTGAAATGATAAACTGCTTCACAACACTTTTCAAGTGTTCAAATCTCAAATGACGTCCTTACCTGCTGTAGGAATTTACTCCCCAGCGGTCATTTAACACTTCCTGAAAGTTTCAAAGCTCAATATCTTTTTTTTCCAGTGATACTGGTTGCTGTAGACATTTGAAAGATGAATGTGGCAAAACCTTGAATGTATTTTTCTCAAAACTAGGGATTTCAACTTAGCAATATTCAAACTGCTGTAACTTTGGAAATATTTGACCTACCACCATCTATTATACCGTATATCATTTGAATGTATCATTACCTCATTTAATTTTTGAAGGGGTTTGTGAAAACAGTGTTCCACGTATATGACATTTTGGATTTTTGGCACCCGCTTGTGTGAAAAATTGCTCTATCCTTGTAACATTCTATCAAGCCTTGCCTTGGTTGAATTCAACTACCAAATGGCTTGTGTAATACTGGCCAAAGTTCCATTTTTCAACATATTATGCAGATTGACTGGATATGTTTCATGTTACTTGCATGTTAAGAACACGGGGTAAGCAAACAGAAGGATATGAGCTGCGAACATAGTAATAAATACAATCATCAAAGAAAATGTATGCACTAATTGAAAACAGATATAAAAACAAAATGTCCTCTTGATAAACTCTCAAGGACTCAAACCCTCAATCCCACAATATCACAAACACTTTAAATGTTAAACACTTATTTTTACCATTCAATGTGCTATTGCTGAAAATGTGACGCATTAATATTTCAAATCACACATAAAGCCAAGTCGCTCGCCATCTTTACTGCTCCGCATAGGAAAGTTGCCAAGAACAATGACTGCTCGGATGCTATATTATCATTTTATGATTGTGGCCCAAAGTTGCAGGTTGCAATTAGACGCCACTACAATCATTGATACTTGAAGCTAGAGAGGGGAAAAAATGCTGAAAAGAACCTGCAGTGGGTGTTTTTATTTGACTAAAAATCCAAAATCCTACGTCCCCTCGGGACGCCATGGCTCAGTGTCAGAGCGGTCGTCTGCTAAACGAGAGGTTGCGGGTTTGATCCCCGACCCTTGTGACCAAGTGCCCTTTGCCAAGACACCGAAGGCCCATTTGCTCTTGATGCTGCATCGTCATTAGGCAAATAAGCAGTCAGTCTAAAGCACTTTGAGTACCTGAGGTAGAAAAGCGTTATATAAGTGAAAGACAATTTATCCCTCCTAGATGCTTTCAGACCTCCACAGACAGGTCGTCAAGCCACAATTTCCAGCCATTTTTCATCCTTTTAGTGCCTTTCTAAGTTCCTCCTTTGCTAATCACTGCCTTTTCCTGGTTCACCTCACTTGCCTCTTTGAGTTTCTTCGTTCCTATTTTCCTCATTTACTGTATCAACTCCTCAAAGTATTCTATTTCTTTACATCAAGCTGTGCTGGCACCAGTCAACACATTTCCATTTTTCATCCTTAATTACCCTCGACACATTTCCAACTTTATCCTTAATTACCGTTACTTGCCGCACACTATTCCTGTCCATTCTTTGCCAAGCCAATACATCTTTTTCTCTTTCACATGTCTCGCTATGCAACGTATTGGACCTTTGGCACCTAAACTTTGTCTCGCGACTCATCCCCTTGTGATCTCTCAATGCGCCGCTTCTTCTTTGCAAATTGTTTCGCATATCGATTGTGTAATTTGGCTGGAATAAAATGTTACATATCCCGAACTCATAGATCAGCTCGGACTTTTCTAGCATGATTTATACATTTTCAGATGCACCGCTGAGGTCCACCGGGGTTCTGTTTGATGAATAACACTGAAGCAGGCTCACTGCATTACTTTCCATATTGATTCGACTGAGAATTACTTTACCTAGTGCTGAGAAAAAAAAAAAAAATGTTTTTTGGTTCCCTGGTGTTACGGGCAGCCGCTAAATAAATTGTGTCGTTGGTTTACGTGGCTCTGACTCAGCTAATTGATTATTCAGATTATATAAATAGCACAGTCACCAACCTGGGTCTGTAGAAATTAATTATTGAGTAAGAACACCGTCACCACACCGTACGGCGGAAGCCCCATTGCTCATTCTTCACAATGTCACAAGGTATTTTCACTGATCAGAAGCTGACGCAGAACTCAATGTCAAAAAGACCAAGTTCCCTGGGGCAAACATTTGCCACCCGGCCCTTCTTGCAAATCCCTCCACCATCACTTGTAATCCAGCTATCACCTTGTCTTTGACACCTCTCCTCCTTTTTGTCACGCCCTTCAATTTCTGACCCTAGAGTGCACTGCCTCACTCTTCTGTATTGACGTACTAACTAGCCGTCTGTTTCGGGGACACTCAGAGTTTAAAAAAGGATTTTCAAATGTAATTGAGATGATGAAAATGTCGGAGACAGAAAAAAAAAAAAAAGAGAGGCGGTTTCAAAGAAAGTTAATGTACGGTATGGAGTTCCAAGAGATATTGATGTACAAAAGTAGAAAATGACAGAAATGCTGTCTTGAGAGTTTTCTTCCTGAGCTCTATCTCCCAACTATCTAAATCTGAATGATTAAATCATACATACTGTATTCAGACAAGACCTGTAGTACAATAATTTGACAGTGATTTTTTAATTGTTTTTCTTTTTTAAAAAAAACGTATTTGAAACAAAACAACCAAGATATTTAAATGTGCATTGCCTTACATTCCAAATACATATCCCACAGAATTATTTCATTCATTAACATTTAGTAATTAGAGGCATCTTATATGTATGGAGACCAATCTCAGTTTTATTTTTTATTTTTTTGAGCAAGTAAATTGCTAATAATTAATTGATAGTTTATTTAAACATCGTACATTCATTCTTTTTAGAGGTTAAGCTGATAGGTGTGCCTAAAAATAGATTTAAAAAAAATCAAGCTTCTTATTTTCTACAATTCAAAATAAACAGAAGAGGTCCACAAATCAATCGTCAAAAAAAACTTAACTGCACACTGCACACTGCCAAGGAAGGGACAACAACTTTACATTGTGCGCCAATGATGTGCTACTAAGGCCAACATCAAAATAAAGACAGCAAATATTACATGGACGTGAATGCAATGGCTGTAGCATCCTTTTATTTTAAAGTCGGTCTTCACGGCAGTGGTTACACCCAGCTGACTTTAGTCCTCCTCACGGCGTCGTTTTAATTGCCATCACATCACATCACCACGAACATCAACACTGTGCCATCAAAAATTATATCCAATCGCTGAATAGGGACGCTAAGAAACAATTATGCTGTCATTATATGATATGGCTCAAGTCTCCCGTGTTAGCACTCGCCGTTCTGTTATGCACTCAAATCTTAGTTGAACTTTTCCCTCAGACAAAAAAAAAAGTCCATCCCTGCATTAAATGTTAATAACTGCTCACTAATGAAGTTCACATATGTCAAGATGATGATGATGAAATTACTTTGATATTTTGCTTAATTACAATAAATGGCAGAGCAAATGACTTTTGTTTTTAATACCAAATCATGTAACAAGGCTGTTTTTCACGAATTACCATGGGACATGAACGGACCCCAACCAGACACTCGACTCGAGTTCAGTAGCAAAGGGTTTATCAAACAAAAAGCGCACGACAAGCGTGGAACAAAAAAAAAATCAAAATATGCCAAACTACAACCAAAATCACAAAGGGCAAATCAAAGTGAGAAAAAAAGTGTCTATCTCGAGTCCAATAAATGCAAGGCAACTAGGAGGCGGAGTCAGCAGAACGACTAGAAAACAAAGTAACAACAAAAATGTTCAAACGTGAAGAAAAGGTAAAAAGACAAAGTACAAACCGAAATTCACTCGAACGAGACGTGGACTTCACAGAGAGTGGCGAAGGAATAACCCAGCGTCGTTCTCCTGCTCCGACCGCACTTGAAAAGCTCTTGATGACAAATTGCCGTCAGGGGTGCGGCCGGTGACTTCGCCCCCTCGTTGCGGAAGGAGAAAGCCGCCTGAAAGGCAAAGCACAGAGAGCAGAGAGCAGCTTTTGTCTTCTCTGCGAGTGGTTGCTATGCCAATGAATTAAAATAGGGGATAGAGTATCAGTTGAGTTCTACATGCTTTTTTTGTGTAAAAAGGCACTTTCCTTACAATTCAAAGCTTTATAAATGTAGCAAACAAATGACACTTTGATGTCTCCATTTGTCATTCTGTATTGCAAAGCAGACGAGTAGATCGTGATGATTCTATGGACATCAATAGATTGAGGCAGAAATCATTGTCCTTGAAATAATTTTGATTTTCATGCAACATTCGAGGGTCTCTAGGGGAATATTTCCCCATTCACCCGGATGTGCATGTACGTCAGAGGTCACTGATGTTAAACTTGAGAGAGGGGTCTACCTCAAAATCTCTTTTCGCGTTCCTCCCAGATATCAAACGTTTATGCGATGGGGCACAGTTATGCTGGCACATTACGTGCCTTGCTCCAAAGTGATGCCATTGAAATTCAAAATGTCTTAGAATGGATAAAGAATCAAGATTGGCATGGAAAGGCAATACTGAATCATCATGTGACAGATGTGTTTGAGGCTGTTGTTGTTCTCACTGAATATAAGCATTTTCTCTTTGTGTGTGTGTGTGTGTGTGTGTGTGTGTGTGTGTGTGTGTGTGTGTGTGTGTGTGTGTGTAAACAGCCATGCTACGAGCGGGTGAAGGACTGGCTTAATGAGAACCTGGTGGCCCTTTGGATCTTTGCTCTATGCACAGCACTTACACAGGTAATTAGAGAGTGTTCTGTGGTTTGTAAGTCACATTTTGATATTCCCACTCGCATGCCGACACTGACTTTTGGTTAGAGAAACCTAACATTTCCAGTGTCCTTTGAATTAAGTGCTGCTGCAGGATTTCTGTGGACGGCGGAAGAGCAGACATTTTTGTGTGTACGTACTGAAGACCACATAGGGGGTTGACATTCCATAAAACTCTTTTATCTGCTATGCGGCCGATTGCTACGTGACATGCCTACGCAACACAAAGCGTGAAATACTCTGTTCTTTGAAGGCATCTGTCACGTGGCTCTTCTTTTGCCGCAGCTGCAGGCTCATTTGTAGTCAGTCGTTAGACTCTCGGTGGTGTTTTGAATCTTCTAATACCGCCAAATGAACCAGAAAGGAGATGTAATCAACTTAACAGTGTTTGAGTGTACGTGTAATTATGGCTCAAGCAAAGTGATGCATCACCTTTTTTTTCCCCCTAGTGTAACTGCGTACAGTATGTGGGAAGTCCGCAGACTTGGCCGCTGCTCAGTGAGCTTAAATGCAAACACACATCTCCATAATGATGATCTTAAATGAAAACTATGTCAAAAAGCACATTAATTAGAGTAATACATTCATTGGCTATGATTAATACATCTGTATAATTTTAATAAATCTCTGTAAATTTCAATGCTGAGTAAGCATCGCTTCTGCCTTTTATTTTATGCCACTGACCTCAACTGCAATCTTCGCAGGAACACTGAACATTCATTGCTTAATCTTAAGACATTTTAAAATTAATCAAGACATTTTAAAGTGATATACAGTGTTCCCTTCGCATACAATGGACGTGCATAAATAAAGTGAAATATGTTTAGTAAAACATTCTGTACCTTTCTTTCCCACGCCCAGCGATCTCCTAAGTAGTACGGAGGTCTCTTTTTGGGCACAAACTTGATTTTTCTTTTTCAGCACATAGCAGAGTTCTTTCAGTGCTTAACACTTCCCCCGCCCATTTCCGTTTAACAGATCACTCTGTTAATTCCGACAACTCCTGCTGGAACAGCAACAATACTGTGCAGAACTCTGAAGCTCCCAGGCCTCTCTTAGAGGATCCGAGCTTAGAAAGGTTGAGACCACCCTCGGAGGGTGAGAAGAGGTTTTTTTTTTTTTTGTGGTTTTATTATCTACTGGGTTGTTAAAAAAATCAGTTAGTGTCTGTCTATCCAGAATAATGTATAACCTAATAGTGGTACCTTGACTTTTACTTTATGGCCCACTTATGAGTTTTTTTTTTTTTTTTTTTTCCCCCAACAAGCCATCGCTTGGCTGCTTTTATTGTCTGCACAACATTGACCTAAGCAGTGGGAGAATGCTGGGTCTGTATGTATTTATGTATGTAAATGCATTGCTCAAGGACACTTTGCCACCTGAACACGGTGAATGAATTGAATTGCTGAAGCTGCAGTTTAACCGGCAACCTGCTGGACCCCCGAGTCATAAATCATGGGAAATGGCATTTATTAGGACACGCTTGTGTTCCCTTTACTTCCCCCAGTGTTAAATGATGGTGATGATCTTGTGTACCTTAGGGATATTTCATGTTGTCACTCTCTTAAACATAGAGACCAAACCAATAAAACCATTGGTCCTTAGTATGAGCTCATCTGAACTCAATTTTTATGTAAAGAATGACGCACTTGACATCATTCTCTTCCTGGCATTGTCAAGCATGACTCATTGATCACAGCATCGGGTACACAAATTCTACCTTTACACAGATAATGCTTAGTGCACATGTGCAACTTGTTGAAAGGTCGAACTTCAGTACAACATCGTGAGAGTTGTTAGCTATGAAATTGAATGAGGTTAGCAAAACATCGGAAACACCAATTGGTATAATACAATGCAGCTGCCGTCCATCATTTTGGCCCTTAATGAAAATGATGACGGTAATATAAATTTGACGGTAAACTCAAAATTGTACATTTTTAATAAAGGCAGAATTTTTGACACTACTGAATATGAGGTACTGAAATGGGTGGAGGTCGTGCGCTGGGCCGGAGTTAGTAATATGGATCTCCTGGCTAATTCCTACTGAGATGCAACTCCAACCTGTGTATCTTTCATGAAATCATCAGATACAGTCACTATTTGACATATGAATCATGTCGTACAATTGTATCAACATTTAATGCATTGCTAGAAGGAACAACTCTATTCTATAAAAGTCGTCCAGTGGAAGTGGTTTGCGTGAGTTTCAAAATACAAGCAATTGATGAATTTTGTTAAGTATGAAATATCTTTTACCATGTTTCCTATCTGCCCTTTTATGTATTATTGCCTATTTTAATTATCTATTTTCTGAGACTTGTTCAAAGAAACACAAACGATGATCATGAGGGCATTCAATTTGACCAAATGGCAATGGGAATCTATTTTTAAAATAGTATATGTTTATCATGAAAAGTGAGGCGGTCTGAGTCATGAAACACCAAAGTTGAAGATAAATCAGTTACGGTCTTGAATGAGCTGGTCATTGAGTGTGTGTTAATCGCAATATGAATTAAATATGAATTAGCAAAAAGAACCTTGTTTGGTGTTTTCCAGATCCTGGGCCTGGTGTTTTCCATGACCATGTTCTGTCAAGCCGTCAAAGTGGAAACCTTCTACGCCTAACACTCAATCCCGCCGTCCCTGAGCACATCTGCAACGTCCCTACTCTAAAGAGGGATAGAAGCAATTTTCCTCCTACCGACATA
Organism: Hippichthys cyanospilos; assembly: GCF_059441005.1. Lineage (NCBI taxonomy): Eukaryota > Metazoa > Chordata > Actinopteri > Syngnathiformes > Syngnathidae > Hippichthys > Hippichthys cyanospilos. The sequence goes on along the minus strand of NC_142372.1, from coordinate 19,733,609 downwards.
TGCTCTTCATTCTGACCTTTCCCATCTGGTGACATTTCGTCAGGAAAGTTGCCGCTCCGCATCTTATCCGCTCACTTTCAAACAAGCACAGTCTCAGTGTTAATGCATTTCCTATGATTTGCTGTGTCAAATACTAATTTCTGTGATCCCTTTTACCTTGCTGTATAACGAACACATGGTAAGCAGTGTAACCTTTTTTTTTTTAAATGTACGTATTTGTTTTAAATTATTTTCTGTTTATGTGTTTTCAAAATGAGAGGCTCACTTAGGAAAGTGCACTGGTGAAGTGTTGCTGCAAGTGCATGTCCCCTGCGATGGTGTGTATTAAATGTTTTGATCTATTGAGCAGTCAGTGTGTCATTGTGCATCACAAAATGCTTGAGGCTTCTCAAGTGTAAGCTGGTTGTATTCATGTCGAAAATCCTTTATGAGGCAAAGACTAGTGCTGGTGTAAACAGGAAAATATAACAATGTAGTCCATTTAGCACCTAAAATAACTCCTCGGCTGTACTGATTGAAACAGAGCATTGTGTGGTGGATTTACGTGAGATGGGAGAATCGCACCATCCCCACTACAAACATTCTCACAGGTATTTAAATTCTGAAGCGGGATGCATTCAAATGGCCCCAGGCTATTTTCCCTCCAGCTCCGATAAGAGCTCCAATGACAAAGAGTATTCTGGAGTCTTGGAAGCCTACTTCAGGTCTTTTGCGTAACCTCGAATTCTTACTTTTTATCATGGGCTGTCGATTCTAATGCATACTTAAAACACACTTGAGACACACCAAAGGAATTTTTCCAAAAGCTTTGTGTTCATACTCAACTAACAGTTAGTTACTGCAGTTTTTGCTGTTTTGGAAGCTCCCTTGAGCAAAAATCACAGTCACAAGGCCTCTGTGTACCATTATAAAGCCTTCCCTTAATTGAATTATTCACATTTGCTGTGAGCTACATGTATTCAGAAGCAATACCAAAGCATTCTATCCCAATGAGACAGTAGAAGGGTGTGTTCAAGTTAAGTATTTTGATGAACCCATAAATCCCGGATAAGCGGCAAAAGAAAATGGATGGATGGACCTAGCGTAACCTAACCTCACGGGGCAATACAGGCCACTTATTTTTGGCTCGCACGGTTGTTCACACTTCTTCCGTACAGCTAAAGAGCAATCAAAACACAGCAGAGATATTCTAAATCCTAAACAATTCCGAAGAACTAGAATGATATTCACAAGTCCAGTTCATTCCCTTTATGCCCAACTCTGACTGAAATAGATAGCTGTCTGCTTAGCATCAGGCAATCGCAGTATGGATAGGCCCCCTGGGTGTTCATTATGAGCTGGTGCAGCGGCAAACTGATTGGCTTAAAGTGACAGAATAGTGTGAAAGTATTAAGACTTCTGATAGGCCCTCTCTTGACACACACCCCAATTAAAGGCATAGTGATGAATATGCTGGTCAAGTCATGCCAAGAATGTTAAGTCATTGATAGAAAAATCAACAAATTGGGATTTTGTGTGTGTGTTTGTTTAAATTGCTTTGTTTGTGTGTGAGGCCCAGCCCAAGCAAGCCCGTTGGTAAAGGTGGAACTGCGCACAAAGTGTCCATATAGTTTCACCAATATAAAGAGTTTAAATGGCAAACATATTTTGCAGTCAACAGGTATCTTTCAGGAGCTTAACACTCAACAAGTGTGAACAATCCCAAAACAACTGCTTAATAGAGAAGCAAAGCTCACGAAGCATGAATCAAACAGATGCTGGAACTTGCCTTTTTTTTTTCTTGGGCAGTCTCAGCTCACTAACTCTCATATTGTGTGAATGTAAACAACGAACCTCTGTGGGTTTGATGAACGGTGGAGATGCTCCAATAAGGAAATTCACTTTATGTGACCAGCCTTTAAAAGATTCCCGTCCCAAAGTCTCATAGCACCTACTGTACCTTATGAAAGAAGAAATGAAAACGATAATGAAAAGGACACCTCGCACCCTCCAGCTTGTGAATCTCCACTCCAGAACAAAGGAGCCAGGCATTTGGTCTGTCAGCTATAAAGAGGAATAAACAGAATACCTTTGAGGGTAAGTAGGAAGGACTGCAAATGAGTTTGACTTCATTGTTGACCTTATAAATAGTGCAAAGACTTTACAAAGCGCATGTGCTAAATGTGTGTGAATGCTCAGAGATGTTGTCTCGGCCAAAATACGAGGGAAACTGGAATCTAATGCTCGTCAGTATATCACATAGATAAAGAGTCCAACAACCATTCAGGAATAATATCCCTCCACAAAGGTTGCTGGTACGCTACCTGATGTCACTGGCTAGCACTCACAAGATATCTCTCCATGGGTCCTTCCAGAATTGGAGACGGTTTACATCCCACCCATCAAATTTTAAATAATCCGCATACAAAATACTAAAACATGCAGATTCTGAGTAAATGTACTTGTCCTGAGAATCTTTTAAATAATACACAAAGTACTAAAACATGCATTTTCCGAGTAAATATACTTGTGTATATGTGTATATGTGTATATATATATATATATATATATATATATATATATATATATATATATATATATATATATATATATATATATATATATATATATATATATATTTAATCGCAAACAAGTGGGAACATTTGCTTCAATAAACATAACATTTCAAATCATAATTATTAGTCGACATGATGCGACATGAACAATAGGATAGGTACAAAAACAGTTTGAAGTTAGAATATTTCTCCTGTCTAGAATTAGCCAACTCTATTGGTACAGACCGTCAATATACAGTTGATTTGCACAAATGCAGTCTGCGGCCAAAATTCCAGGTCCCCATTCAAATCTTGGAATGCCGATCAGTACATCCCAAGCATCATGCTTACAATATGCTAGAATTTTGGTAAGAGCTGAAAAAAAAAAACAAAAAAAAACATAGTCAGCACGTTCTACAGCGTTCTTGATGTGCCATGGAATTCTTCAAATGTAATACATGTCAGGGCACCGTAAGGTTTGGAAACACTGCGTCCACATAAATAGAATGTGCCAAATTATGCATTTCTTCTTTCGATTTTCTCTCAAAATTTGAGTAAATGTGAGGTCATCAGCATTGCCAGTCGGAGTATTTGTTGGCATGGCCCATGTCTCGCTAATTATTGTCCCATCGACGCAGCATTGCCAAATTGCCACATTGAAAGTTTTCCGTTCCCGTCTAAAGGTTAGTGCCTGTTTGTGAGGCTCTTTGGTCATCAAATTGCTCCTACAGGAACCGTTTTTGAAAAACCACATGGTAGAAAATGTGATAGTATCATCTCTGATGTGAAAACAGAAGTCCAATAGCAGGTGTTCATACAATACAAATCTGGGGAGCTACACTAGAGCACAGCATCGACAAAAGTATTCAGCTTTACCCATACTGAAATCAGGTTGAACAAAGGCTTCAAACGGGACATTATTGGTCACGACAACCTAAAGTCAGTTGGGCAACAAAACGATATGCTTACAAAACCTGCAAAGCTTGAGCCGTCAAATGCCGATCGCTTCATATTTGTCAAAATGGTACCTGAAAGGAAATTGAAAAAGCGAGCGTATAGAGACTTTTGGGACACCCTTTTTTGTCCTGCGGTTTTCCATACGCACTATCAAAAATGGATGGAGTTCCCGGAATGACGGCGCTGCTTTTACACAGACTGCAGACGTTTGTCCGCATGTGTGCACCGATTCCAACTGTGGCACAAGAGTTCCCGTTGACTCCATTAGTCGGGACATGTGGTTAGTACACTTATAACACAGAAAAGTTCCTCCAAACCCCAGAGTCTCCTCTCATCCCCCTGTTGCCTCTCCAATTCACCTCATCGCTTCACCAAATCTCTGTATCCTTTCCTCTCACCTAATACATTATTCATTCCCATGTTCACTGGCTTTCTCCCATCTTGTGCTTGATCAATAAAACATACCTGTGTGCTTGTTCCATCACCTTTCCATCTTCTTGCCTTCTTCCTAAAGCCAAACAGTGGGCCATGTATTGCAGATAAAACAGCATTGATGGTCCTTTCAGCGTGGGAGAAATTGACTACGTTTTTAGGTCAGCTCGCCCTTACATGAACTGGGTCTTGAATTTGGGTGCGTATTGCCAGTCGTTTTAAAACAAATCCACTGAAGGTTTCATCTTCTGTGTGCAGTCCAGAGAGCCTCAAACACACCCTGCACTTCTCCGTTTTATGCTCTCGTTTGAGAAAATAAAGTTCATTTGAGGGCACTGAAGCGCCCACAGGTATCTGAGAATCTAGCAGAAAAAAAGCACATTGGGGCATCACTGGGGCCATCGAAAGTAAAGGACAAACGGGGTTATTCTTCTAAAATGTGCAGACTTCTTTTGCGCTGTTAAGTAAACTTCTGTGAGACGTGGAATCTCACATGAGCAACCAAGCATCAGGAAGATTTGATACTGTAGAGTGGCAGCAGGTGCAATTGGTACCTGGGCCTTCACTATACCTGACTAATCTACATTCAAAAGAAGCACATTCACATTGTAAATATACAGTAGAACCCATCAATATATACAAAAACTCACAAATGTGCCACCTACATCATCTGTAACGGTTTAAGGTCAATATTTATTGAATCACCACTGATAATTACTAGGGATGGGATGGAATCTCGTGCAATGAGATCAGGACTCCACAAGAGTTTTTGTTCCTGCACAGCATCCTTTTTCTTTTGGCTGTTTCTTGGCAATGGAGTACAAAGGAGACAACACTGCTTGTTAAGGCTATGAAAGTAAAACATGCCGCCAACTGTGATGAGACAGAATCAACATTAAGATGTCAGACGAACGTGAAAATAAACGTTACCATACGGAATGATGTATGTACACAAAGGCTTTTATTTTGAAGAATCTCGTGACGCAAGCTGATTTTATACCGCACAACCTGTTGCTACAAGAGAGTCACGACTCAATAAAAACAACACAACCTTGACCGGAACTCACAATTAATCACCAATTCAGAGCGCTAAAAAAAAAAAAAACAACAACTTCATTGCGCCAGCGTTTTATTGTATGTTGCCTGTTCCCAGTTTTTAGCGCAACCTCTAGCGTAAATTAACCGCTAGCTGGCGAGAGCACTTTGATTACCTTTCAACGACAGATTAATAGACACGAATTATTCACCTTGATGCTGACAGCCCGACAGTTGCAGTTCGTACAAACTAGGCAGACTCAAATATTTATGCTGTGGTGTTGACATCACTTCATCGCAACCAAAAATGCATAGGGAGAGACTTCAATCTAAAATCTCACTCTAAAGTTATCTAAAAAAAAAAATGTTGATCAAGAAGTCGGTCGTTCATAATTATAAGATAAGACAAAAACTGCACGCATTTGGTCAGGCAACTATTCAGTATGAGGAAAGATCTCGAGTGTAGCTGACATATTTACATATGCACACGAGATCGATTTTGTTGCAGCCTGATCTGTAAGAGGAAAACGTTTTAATGAATGAAAGATTTGGTAGGCATTATTTCATATTGCAAATTCTACAAAAATCTCGACTGATCTCATTCTCATGGATTCAGTCTCATTTTTACACATTTTCTCACGTTTTTACACTGTTTACATCACATAACCATGGTAACTGAGACAAAATCAGGAATGTGTGAATGTGCCTTTTTGTATTTGTGAGACAACATAGAAACCATATATGGACACGTAAGCTTGAGATGGATGGTGTCCGCTTCATAGATCAGTGATCTCCGTCGCTGACTGTGTGGAGATGTGATAACATTTCTCTATGAAGGTACAGTTCCAGTCAAAAGTTTGGAAACACTTTGTTTCTAAAGGGTTTCCTTTTATCCTCATTTAATAATTTCCGGACAATCATCATGGAGAAAAGTATTTCATAATTCAGATTCTTTTAAGTAGGCACCTTTTGTCCAGGTGGTAAGAACTTCACACTGGGTTTTTTTCTCAGTCAGCTTTACAATGTGGACGGTGCTCTCTGACCTTGAGTGACTTTCATTTTACAGCTGTGCATTTTTAAAAGTTAATATCTTGAATTTCTCGATCGAATTTGAAGTTGTTTCTAAACTTTTGACTGGTACTGTTACTTTGCATGCCTTGCAGCTTGAGCAAATTAGTTTTTCCGCCATGTTAAGGACCATCAGCTCACCTCTCACGCATGACATTTGAAGTGAATGAGAGGCGCCGCTTCATTTGATGGCACAAGTCAAATCAAAACATCTTTTTTTTTTTTTAATGTGTCATTCTTCCATGTAAAACTTGGTTTAGTCTGCCTATGTACAGAGTCAGACAGCACATTGGGCTAAAATTGTGTTAGGCATGAAAATTTAGCCCCTGGTCTCCCAGCTGACTTGTAGACATCCTGGGATTCCCCTCAAAGAGTGGATGGGGAGAGGAGAGCCCTAGATCAAAGGAAGATGGATGTTAAATGTAAATTTTTGTATGGACGGATGGATTGCATTAAAGTTAAATGTCAACGCGTCAACTGACATGGTAAAAAAGAAGTCAGACAAAAAAAAAGAACGTCAATCGAAAAAAATACAAAAAAACAAACACTGTGTTGTTTTACATCAGAGGCTGCTCTTCGAGGTAAAGATTAGCAAGTTGTAATGACCATGCTTCAGGGGGGAACTTCAAAATAAAAGCATACCAAGACCAGTTGTGTCATAAATTACTCGTTATGGTACAGTTTATTTAGAAGCAAGGACTGGCCTTCTCTCAACGTTTGGCTGCTATACTATACTTGAAAAAATCTTTATAATATAACTCTTTATTTATTGATATCACTTTAAAAAAAAGAAGCTATATTCTTCAGTTAATTTGGCTGCTACCCAGAGGTTACTAGTTTGTCATTGGTGGTTGGCTGCTGGAAACGTAGATCTTAAGGCAACGAAGTTTGGGCAACCCAAGTTGTCGGTAGACGCAACCTGCTCAATGTGAAATTGTGTCTGTGGGAACCATAAGACCAACAAAATCCAGAAGGCCCAGCTGAGTATATTGTTTCAGTGGTGAGACAAGCAGCATGCCTGCCACAGGAGCTGTCCCTCCAGTTCTACATGACAGCTATTGACTCTCTGCTGGACTCATCTGTCATAGCCCAGTTTGCAGCTGCCTCAAAAAGGACAGCATTGGCCTGCAAATGCAGTAGAACCAGCACATCGGAACACTGGCTATGCATTTGCTATCATATTATTATGGCTTGTATCACTAACATATCGCTACATGTAAATACTTTCTCCCTTCAGATATTTTCTATGTGCAATGCATGCAACGTAATGATCTGAAATAAATTCTATGCCTGCTTTTGCTACCATTGTTTTCTTATTAGAAACCCATCTGTACCATATATAACGTAGTTTAATAATTCATGTTGGTAGGTACACATCAATATATTTGACATTTTGCAATGGTAATAGGTCGCTATTGAAATGACACAGTCAAATAAAAATACCGAAACATGCTGGCGAGTGCGGCTTTAAATCTGCATCATTTCTGAAAACACCAAGCACTAAAAGTTCTAAAGAGGCGTGTTGACTTGGCAAGAACTTATGGTAGCATTTTCCTGCAATAGCTTATTGATATTAACATAGTGCTGAAGCTGCTCAGTTTCACCGCCTTTGCAGCTAAGAATAATAAGCATCCCCTTTGTTAGTTCCAGAAGGGCAAATTGCATTTATTGCTCTCTTAAAGAACATGAACATGCTACTCTCACACCCTCACACACACACAAAGCATATAATCTCATCTACTTGTACAGGATCCATGCAGTAATGGAGTAATGTGAGCATGCTACACATGAGCGAGCGCCCTGAGCAGCGCTTTGCTCAAGGGCATATCGACATTGCTCGAGATGCAAATTGGTTACTGCCCAATAAGTAGTCCTAATTTCCCATCCCTCCATTTTCCATCCTGCTAACCCTGTTATGGGTGACAGGGATTTGGACCCCATCCCAGCTGACTGGTAAAGCGAACGGCAAAACGCACCTCGGATTGGCCGCCGCCAGTCGGTCAGGCAGACAGCACATACAGAGATAGACAACTATTCGCACTCAAATTAACAAGGTTGCTTCGATGGGAGCTGAAGCTACCCTGAATGGAAATCGGGAGAGCAAACCGCTGTGACCATAACATTTCCCCATCTACATTTTGATGTAAAATGGTGGAAAATATGTAAGTTATTTATGCATGATAGCTTTTGGATGAGATTAGCATGGCTGGACATGGCTATAAGAGTAAGCCTGCCTTATCAGACACATCCCTCCAAGTGTGTATTTTTTTTTTTTTAAATATTCATCTACCAATGTAGGGCACATTATGAATTTGAATATTTTATGCCAAGCATCAAAACTACAGTGAGATTACGTGATAAGAGGCGTAACGCTATCAACACCATATCATGGAAAAGACTGCATGTGTCGTGGTATCTTTGGTGAGAATGAATTTCACAGGAAAACATCTCTCTGAAGTTTAAAAGACAGACAATACAATCAAGCGTCTTCCCCTTTTGACACTTGTGACGGATTGTCCTGTAATAGTGCCGTATAAGTATAATTTTGACCCAGTTTGGTTTGGATAAAATCCAAAATGATTGATTGAAGATGTACAATCATTGCACATTCACACTTAAATAAAAGCTCCAAATTTATCACGACATTTCAGGTTCATGATGAGGGCAAGTAAACTTCTGACCACAGCTGTGCCTGGCGCAGAGATGTGCTGTAAAATGAGTCAAAACTCAAATGCTTCAGAAAGTGAATCCCTGTACAATAATAAATCATGTGACTGAAAGTGGCACCTGCGCTGTTGCCAAATGCATTAAGCATGCCGCTTATACACATTTTTGTTCCTGGGGGAAAATACATAGTTCATTTGAGGACATGATTCTGCGAATCTGTGACAATAACAGGAGCTCTGCTGAGGCAAGGTGTAGTCAGTTGGCGAAAATATACAAATGTATGCAAATGATTTTTGACAATCTACAGGTGGAATGGACTTGGATCAGTGGTTTCTCACAGGGAGGTCAGAACTTCTCAGCAGCTCACAGGAGGAATAAATAATATCGACCATGACTTGAAAAAAAAAGTGGGTTGTTTATTTATTTTTTAAATCATGCATGTTTATCTAGCTCACATTTGGCACTTTTAGCAACACAGTGTCAAAACTATAAAACTGCAATGTCACATAGCTTTTAATTTGTCCAGTTTATTTCTTTGTTCAATTTCACATCAAAGGAAAAAGATATATATATTTTCCCCGCTGGATGAGAAACTAGTACACCATGCATCAGGTGCATAAACAAATATGAACTTCACACAAAACAAAACCATAAATCAATAAATTACTCTGCAAATCAATAAAACTTGTTTTTGCGTCACAGACAAGTGCAGACGTGAGATGCAAGACATGGCAAGTTGCACTCCATAGGAGTTTCAAGTTCATTTTAGGAAATGCCCAAGCATCCCTATATGGAATCCTACCAATTAGCTTGGTTATTATTTTTAAATGTATGTCCTTTTTAAGCATGCTAGAGAAGTGTGTTAACACAATTTGTTGGATTTTAATATTTTAACAAGAACATTTCCAACCGTCCCCTTCATGGTTTGTTCCGCCCAATCTCACACCCTATTTTCACAGTTGAATAAACTGAGCTTTATTTGGTTTCCTGATACCAGTAAGTTACCGAACATTCTGTTTGGCTTATTTTTATTTTGTTAAGGTAGGTGTGAGCTGATTTTCACATAGCTAGGAAACAACTCAGGCGGTAAGAGACAGCACCGCTGTCCTCTGTTAGAATTGGAATGGCCTTATGCCCTGGGCGTATGTTAATATCAAAGCCAAGGTGCTAACTGCTTGGATGGCCAAAACCCAAAAAATGTTATGCTTCTCTTTCATAAATCTGGAAATGAAATTGTGTTCAATTGTATAATACCATGACATTTCTCTTGCCTGGACACAAGATCAGCACCAGCATCTTATCCAGGAATCTCCCGTGCCACTAAAGTAATTTTCGCAAAATACTAAATTCTCTTTCTGCAACAAAACATTGGCTATCTCAAGAGGTGAGCTTATCTAAGTGCATGGCAATTACTTGCTTCAGTTTTCCGAGTTACAGAAATGTCTTCAATTTCAGAGAGATCAATTGTAGCCAACGATGGCCAAGTAGAGAGTAGTTCTGAGTGCCACTGAAATCCTGAAACTGACCCCACAAATCCCCAGATTTCGACATAACCCAGGTTAAGAGCCTCCATTTTACTGGCTGTTGTTTGTTGTTGTTTTTGTTTCACTGTTCACAGAACGGCGGCTCATTATGCTTTATTTTATGTTGGGGTGCATGGTTTTTTTTTTTGCAACCGAGGAGTTTGAAATACTCTGGGATTGGATTGTGATAGGAGAACAAACCCAGAACGAAAAACAATAACAGGAATACAAAATATTATGTTTGACTGTACGACCACAATAACGCCACGTAGGCATCATGGCGCCTGTGAAAAAGGCACACAACAATAAGAGGACACACAGGAGCTGTCTCGTTTGCTCTGTCGCATATAGAAACGTGCCCACACTCACCACCTACCACTCTTTGAAAGCTAAACCCTGTTTTCAATCTTTAATCTTACTTTACAATACAAGTTGTTACATAACCGCTTACAATGTCCATTGTTCATCAGCAATAACATAAAACACAAGTACGATATTCAACACACTTTACTGCAAAGCAAATGATTCAAGATAGAACCACGAACATGACATTTAAGCCCTGTGCTCTGTAAAGAGTGAATTTCCACTTGCCAGAGAAGAATCTGAACCAAAGGACTTCAAGGCATTTTTCTCTCATTTCCACACTGCAAGTAAAATAATCCACCTACACGTCAAAATCAATACACTGGTCAAAGTTACCACATAACCCAGAATTTAAGTACTGTAGTTTGAGCCTTGAAAATCAATTTTGATGTGTTATATGTTTTATACTGTAGCAGTGATTTCCAACCAGGATGATATCCAGTGAGCAGTCAATGATCATCATGGAGGCAGAGGAAAATGAATTTGATGACTTTGAAAACATTAGAAATACATAATTGCTTATCTATCTGTGCCAAACATACAGAATAGCTATAGTGGCAAGCAGAACAATTAAATGCCTACCATTAGATGATAAATGGGATAATTAGTCCATGTAACCACCTGTTGCCATTAACATGCAAGTTGTGTTCAATTAGACAGGCTCATGTAGATTTCACACAAAGTCCATTTGTTTGTGAAGGGAGGCCAGAGCACCCTAATGTTGTTATTGGGGTGATGATGTGCCATGACATTTGTTTTAATGTAAACAAATGGCCTGGCTCAATAAGGTTTGTGAACCGCTGCTCTTGGTCAATCGTGAACATGAACCCAAGATACTTGAACTCCTCCACTCGGGGCAGGACCTCATCCCCGACCCGGAGAGGGCACTTTTCCAACTGAGGACCATGGTTTTGGAGGTGTCGATCTTCATCCCAGCCGCTTCACACTCGCTTGCAAACTGCTCCAGTGAAGGTCTTGAAGGTCACTGCCTGAAGAAGCACCACATCAACCGCAAATAGCAGAGATGCAATACTGAGACTTCCAAAATGGACCCCCTTAACGCTTTGGCTGTGCCAAGGGAGTCTGGCCATCGAGGCAATGAACAGAATCTATAACAAAGGGAGACTATAACGGATTCAACTTACTGCCGTGTGGCAATGCGGACCAAACTCTGACATCAGTGGAGCAGGGACGGAACAGCCCGTATCGGGGGGTTTGTGACCCTGTACTCCTGAAGCAACCTGCACAGAACTCCCGAGAGACACGGTCAAACGCCTTTTCCAAATCCACAAAGCACATGTAAACTCCCGTTGATACACTGAGAGTTGATACACTGTTCCACGGGATGAAAACCACACTTCTCCTACTGAATCCAAGGTTTGACGTTCTGAACAACTTTGCTAGGCCCTGGCACATGCAAATTGTCGATGGAGAAGGTAGCCTAATAAAATCTCTTCGAGGGCGCCACTGAACAAACAACAAATAATACAATCTGCTCCTTGCTTTAGTCGGTTCCACAGCTGTGGTATTTTGGACCATTTGATATTGGCTGCCATGTGCACTTATAGACAAGATTACAGTATTCACAACAAGCAGATATTCTGTAAATCCAGGATTCACACTAGCACCCTCAGCACTGAAGGAATCCTCTCTACTAATGGCGCCAAAACCACAACAGCGATGAACAGGAGCCTTTGTATTTCCCCTAATCTCAAAATATTGATGTTTTACGGAACATCAGGGATTGGACGTGCCATCGGCACAAAAGGCCGTTGTAATAAATAACATTAATTGGAGTTGTTTTCAACTCGCGTTGCCATGAGCAGCGTAATGAATCATTTGTATTGGGCTCAGAGCACGCGATGAAGCTGAACCAGAATGTCACTTCTTATTTTCTTTTTGTCCAAGTATGTGCCGTGAAAACAATTGCACTGCATCTCAATACAAAAGCAAGAGAAAGCTGCTCTTTGCATTTAATATTGCAACTTTGTTGTTATATGTGTATATACGTGCTGCTGGGGACATGCTCGGGTGTAATCTCTCACCTGGGATTGTCAACTTTAACACGATATGGTATAAAAGGAAATGATTGATAGTGTTACACATTGCTTCTGCATATTTAGTCTCGCTAAGTCGTCACGTTTTGACGGTCTATGTAATATTTTAACTTCCTAGTGTTGGATGCTTTTCCTTTGATAACACAGATCAAAAACGTCAACTCCGGAGTTGGGTTGAAATTTCCCCCAGGGGTTAATATTTCATTACTAACTCCTTTACTAACAATTCCATCAATTTTAAGTGTAATGGTGTTTCCTTACTTCTAACAGCTGACGGGTTCAATAAGGAAATTTGACAAAAAAAAAGAAAAGACTGCATCTGATCTTATTTCATATTTTATCACTTCTGAACCAGAAGATGGAGTGGTTCATCCAAATCCTCCAAACAGCTGAAACACAGTAGTCTTCATCCCCAAATATGCGACAAAACCGTCTACAGAAAAATAAAAAGGCGGTGCCAAGGTCCAGTAGGATGGTAATGATGCGTGTAACTGACATCAAGTCAGCTATTCAGCTGGTCATGCCAGATTTAATACATAAAATCATTTGGAAATGACTAAGGACGGTTTGCCTTTGTCACTGCCATCCCGATGACCGCTGGAACTGTCTATATCGTCTTCTTCAGACAATTTTGCCGGACACATATATGGGGATGAAGACCGCTGTAATTGCCCATTTGTTGACATGATAGTTTTGTTTGGTGGAATGGTAAAACAATTAGCTCACCTGGTTCAAAAGAATGTTGAGAATCAGAATTTAGCTCAAGATAGTCTTCATCCTCAGACGCATTCTCCTCTATTTCAGTGTCAGGATCAATAATACCGTAAATTCCTAAGCCTCTTGGACTGTTACCATTTTGCTTCTGAGTTTGTAAAGGTCTGCCTGACTGAGTGAAATATTGATAGAACTCCCACAGAGAATCTTTTATGCTATCATTCCCCTGTTGGGTGTCTACTGAATATGGTAAAGTTGTTGATTTGGGTGAAAAAGTCAAAAAAAGGTCCAGTTTGACTACTGAATCAAATGAACCCCAACAATATCTTTGTTATATAAACATGTGTTTGGGTGGTGGCAAAAATGTAAGGTTAAAATACTTGAAGTTATTGAAAGACATTTATTTTATATTATTATCGTTGTCTAATAAAGGGCACATATCTCAATTTGTTATTTCCAAATATTTCCAGAAAAAGGGCTAGCAATTCTTTTATGTTTCTTCCTTTTTGATATCAAATAAATAGACTTGGGTAATTGCTTGTTTGTCATTCATAGGGTGAACCGATTGACCGTCACACATTTTCTGGGAACAAAACAAAGTATTTGGAGAGATAAGAGTCACACCTCCAAGAAAGGGTAAACCAAGGTCATATCATTGCGGCAATTGTCGAGCTGGATTTAATTTCAAACAGACATCGCTGAGGTCAAAGGCCTCGCTAGCTTCAAATCACTTCCATGTTTGTTGTCCACTTTCTAAGGTCAGTTTTCAACGTTTCCGATTTATGGTAATGTAATTGGACGCAAAAGTGTATAACTTTAGCTGAGGTCAACTTGCTTCACTGGCAGCAGCCTATTTTCCTGGGAGTGCACATTGTCACAGACATTCTCATTAATTTGCATTTCTTCTTTGAATTCGCTCATTTCACACTTTGAAGTCAGGAGACACGGTACCTTCCGCGTTTCGCATACTTGGAGGAAGCCGAGGAAATGCATTCATTGCAAGAGTGGGTGAAAAGTTGAACTTCACAGAGGTACGCGTGTCAGGGTGAAGACGTTCGACGGCGAGCTAAATTAAACGTGATAAAACAGGAGAGATGTGTGTCCTGGTTTATGATTTTATATTCGTAATTGAAGAGTTTGAATTTGTGCTGGTAGTCATAATTTATCACGCGCAATATTATCGATTTGACTACAGCTGAGTATTTATTCACCATCCTCCATTGTACACACATACGGCACTGCCACACTGCGCTATGGCTGTATGTATACACGGGAGCCGATATTCACTTTATTCGTGTTTTTTACTCAACTATTTTATTTAGCTGTCGAGTCCCATTTGCTGTCAGTTACAACTCCACTTGTATTTACCCTATTTTTATAGACACATTACGAACGGGTAAGGAGTGCGGCTTTACAAAAGTTTATCCCTAAATTCCCAGAAGAGTTTTCACCGAGAGATGGGGATTCAAAGAGTCTGAACAGGAAATTGGTTGAAGATCCACCAGAGCAAAACAAAGGCACACCATTCTGAGGACAAAAATAACTCAGAACTGGCAGGCAACTTCCACTCTCATCATCTGCTTTCACCAATCATGGTAAAATGCAGCAGTGAGAAATAATGATGGAAGGTTATTTATAGCTTTGGTATCTGAAAAACCAGAACATGAAAATTTGACATTAATGAGGAAATACGATCTTTTGCACCGTATTTGCATGACTGGCCATTTTCGTTATACAACATCCAAATCAACTACATTTGGAAAAGTATGTGGATATAGCAGCACTACAAAGATAGTGATGGAGATAGGAAAAAGTGTTATTGCATTTGTTTCCGGTGATGTCTCCAATAAAACATGACCCCTATCACAAACACTAATTTCAGCCTAGATCATTCACGGGTTAATAATAACTCTATCAATATTTCTCAAATAGGGGGGCCCACTCCTGAGTAGGGCATCGGTAGACCCCAGGGAAAATTATTTGCTTTTGCCATGTGAAGTGGAATTGTGATTAAATAAGGATTGCCATCTTTTTTTTTTCCAGGCACTTTGATTCACTTGTTTATTTTTTTTCTGCTTAGACCAGGGCTACCAAACTCATTTCACCTTGCAAGCCTTATGGAGGAAAATCTATTCCCAAGTGGGCTTGACAAATAAAATCATGGTGCAAATTTATATAACGTTAAAAACAACTTCAAATTAGTATTTTTTTATTACTGTCCAAAATAGTAAAAGCACATCACTAATAATCATAAAACAGTAACATTAATAATAATCAAAAACATTACAAATTTGCCATTTATTAAAAAAAAATCAGCTCATTTTTATACTTTACAAAATCATCTTGCGGGCCGGATTAAATCCATTTGCGGGCCAGAACCGGCTAGTGGGCTACATGTTTGACACCAGTGGCTTAGACAAACCTTTATCCTCTCTAAATGCTGTAAAAAAGTAGTTACCTATTGTTAAACATTTTCTTATATATTGCTTTTTCCTTCTTAATGTTAAAAAGTAGAGTTTTACATGTATTTTTATATATATTCTTCTTTATGGTCGGCGTGGCGTTTTCTCGTGACGTTATAATTGAGATGCACTGAATTATTTGGTAAGGGTGAGAGCCCCTTGCTGAGGCTAATCCACAAAGGCAGAAATCTCTTAAACAAAATTTTTTTGGAATTAGATTAGGAAATACATTTAGTTAAAATTGGTTAGATTGCACCCCCCCCCCCCCCCCCACACACACACACACACACACAAAATGCTGTATACTTATCAACTTATCAACAAGTAGGACAGAAATTTGAACACACGGGGGTACCAGTACTAAAGCAATGTTTATTAGAACAAAGAAAACACCACAAAGACAAAATATCTATAAATCTATCCTTTTCCTCTTTTGTTCTTTTGCCTTGAATTACCCCAGACATGTGAAAAGCAGCTATGTTTCAATGATGGCATGAAAAGGACTTGCTAACCTGCTTAAAACAGTCACAAATGTGCTAAAACGGCCTTTTTTAGGGGTGAGAGAAAATGTGTTTTCCCCACTATGGTCACACATTATTCCACACTGACGCAGCCACACACGTTCAGTTGAGCATGTTTTTTTTTTTTTTTTCTCTTCATCGGATGCAATGCTCGGCCCGGAGATTCTTTTCTAACGAAGTTCAATGCCGGTGCACCTTCAAGGACTCAACCCTGACAAACATGCACACATTGCTTATTTATAATTATTTACAATCCTGCAAGGACCAAACATCTTTTCCAATTCAATTCTCCAGTGGAGCATCTTCCCCCGTGTCCGTGGGGCGTGAAATGCTAGTGGATCCTTGTCAGCTCCTCGACAATCTTAATGACCTCGTCCACAGTGGCTTCACGCTTCATGCCGCTGCCGTCATCGATCTGGAATAGATTCACATCAAACAGCGGCTTGTCATACGTGAGACAAAGCTCCGCAATGCTGGTTATGGCATAAACAAACAAGCACGCGGAGACGGCCTTGCTTCATTGCGTTTAGCTAAAAAAAAAATATGATCCGATATTGCTTTCAAAATGAGACGCGTGACAGATGTTTTCATTGGGAGGAAGCGTCCGGTCTCCCGCTCCAACTCGACGAAAACCGCGTTCTAAATCAGAACCACGGCCGGCACACGCATGGGCGACGGGGCGGACGTACACAGTATCTGCTCAGTGACATTCATATTTTAAATGTGAACAGGATAGGAAGTTGAAATTTCAAGTGTGTGTGAATGCTGAGAGATTCCATTACAAAATGCCAAGAAAAGAATTTGGACTGGGGGAGCGGACCATATGCAAACACAATAATAATACGTCACAGCCTATACACACACAGGGACAAAATGAGAACAAGTGGTCAAAGATATATCCCCAAAGTGACAAAAAGTAATAAATAGTAACTTAATAAAACTTAACATGTTAAAAATTTCCTTGGGCAGGACTTTATATATAAAGATGTTACACAATGAGCATTTGATGGGCCTTAAGTTAATATATATGAGAAAAGGTACCCTAAATAATTGTTTATCCTTTAATTACTCAAACATCATTAACATTAGCAAAACAGTACAATCAGCAACACTTCAATTCCCATCCCATTTGGATGCAAAGAAACATTTTATTCCCCCTCAAGCGTAAGCAGTACAGCGGTGACAGCACAGCAATCTGATTGGACACTTAGGACGATAACTTTCATAAGCTTCACCATCACTGCCCCATTATTGCTTTCAATATTTTAAAACCAATTATATACTACTTGGCAGTGGAAAAGCAATCACACCGGCTCTTTCCAAGAGATATTTCAAATTAATACTGTGGTGAGTCAGTGTTTGTGTTGAGTTATCAACTGGAGAAAGGGCAAAACTGAGTCAAAAACGATCTTTTGCAAAAGAGGGAGGGAGAGAGCGTCAAGGTCTTCCGGTTATCTCAGGCTCTCCTCTTCATTTTATTATAAAGATTACAAAGAAGGCTGTTTCACAATAATACCATAAATGGAATTTTTTACGTGTGTGTGTGCCAATAGGTGTGCAGGCAATGCCTTTTCATATGTTAACATATATCTAATTATTCCATCAGTTTGAATGAATTTCTTCTGAAGGCGATGATGATTCTTGCCTACCTGTAGCGTGCTGACAACCTCCTGCATCTTGGCCCTTCCCAGATCCAGGAAACTTTCAATCAGATCCCCGTCAATAAATCCTGTGGCCTGATCAGTCTTTCGCTCGGTGTGGAAGGACCTCCAGGTGCGTCACAGTCAAGGCTAATCAATACAAGGCAGCGTGCTCTGCCTGAAAATGGTGCCGATGGTATAAATAAAGCTGGTTTACTAAAATCATCCTGTTATGTGACAAATAATACAGTGGACATTATCAGGAAGGTGGCGGATGAATGACAACCACTATTAGGGACAGTCATTCTAATAAATTACAATGAAGACTTCATGGTTCAGCATTTAAGGATTCACAAATTTACAGATTTTTTTGGTCCCAAACTATTGACGGAACCAGGAACGCCAAAAGGATGGTCACTATCGAATCTTTTTCATATAAATGATCCTATCCATTACTGGCCCACCAATTAATTTATTCTTAATAATCTACAAAAGTTGAACATAGATTGAAGTGAGGAGGTATAACTCCTCTTGTTTATCATCTTTTATACATGTTTAGCAAAGCAATCTTGTGTTAGCATTAGTGCTAGCGATTACCATTTAAAGCTTTGTTGAGTTTAGTTCACACAAGTAATGGTGCCATTAAAGCTTCAACAATAGTCCATGAGTAAAGTTGAGAGTGGAACTGCCCGTTTTGAGGTCAATTTGCTGCTGTCTGAAATGTTTAACTGAAATCGCTGATCCAAACAACCAATGATTCATAAAGGAAAATTCCTTGCTGCCATTACAACACTTTATACATCTGCAAGAAGGTCCGTGGTGTAAACATGGTTACAGCGGAGTTCAAAGTGGATATTTTTAGTTGACTTATTTTTAAATTTGACACACCGGACTTGGTCAACTTTTCTCCACCCTAGACCTAAACAACACAACACGGCAAGCAGCAGAGGAGCTTTTCATTTGTTATCAACATATTTGCTCTCAGAAGAACATTGAAACATTAGCTATGCTCTTAAATAGGAGGTTGTATAATAGCCCTATATTTTATCGGATGGAAAACATGGACATGAAGGATATAAGCTGTGTTCAATTTTGCCCACACTCTTGATGACTTTGTTGAGGCGGTTCTGAAGATCAAGGAGAAGGCTGTACCATCCCTCAGATAGGGAGGTCACCAGTCCTAAGAAAGACAAGAAAAAGGAAAGAGCAAGCAAACAGTATTTAGAGGACTGACTTCGACTGTCACGTGTCAGTGAAGGTATCACCTTGACAACAAGCATCAAGCAACAAAAAGGCTTCGTTTAGGGAGAAAAAGAACTAGTCACGACTGGTCATGTAATGGAACTCGAAACGTTTTCCATCATAAATAAATGAAATGATCATTAGATGGACAGCATTCCCCATAATGCAACTTTTATGCTTGTATGCCAGAACTACTTTGTATGGAGTGAAAAGTAACATTATTTCATAACATTCAATTATTCATTGTGATTTTCTGTTAAATTTTACAGTTGCCAGGCTTTGAGAGTGTGCAGTCTGTGCTTCTCGGTAGGATAGAAAACACACAAAGTCAGACTTCTACATTATTCTGCTCCACTGGGGGCTTAATCTGCATTGTAACATATACAGCAACTCAAAGATGATGAGAGTGGGACTGAGGTGGAAGATAATCCTGACAGTTTGTGACGCCTCTGATATCACATACTATACTGACTTGGCATATGTGCTTGTAGACTTACAAGAACAGTAAACTCAGCGTGGATTTTAGATTCTTATTATCAATTTGTACACTCACTCCAATAGTGGGATTTGTCCCAATCATTTTAGAGGCTGAAATGTGTGTACGTCTCACACATAGATACCCAAATAATTTATGTTCCTGTGCATTTAATTTCTGTATCGTTTTATCTGTGGGTGCTGCACGTTTCTTTTTTTTTTGTGTTTTAACTCCATTATAGTTTTAAATTGAATACGGCTCAACATTTGAGATTACGATCACACGATATCTTCCTTTAAACAAGTAAACGAGGCAAGTTTACTTTGATTTTGTGTGTGCGTGTTGGCCTTCAGCCCGTTCCCACAAGCATCAGATACATCACAGTCCCAAGAGTTTTCAGGGACGATAAGGCTAAAAGGGTGATTTTTCTTTACAACGCCTAATGGCAGCATTTTTACTCAAGTGTACAAAGCCGGTTCTTCTTTCTGGTTAAACCTTCCTCAGAGACGGAGGGTGTGGAGGAGAAACCGGTCTGTGAGCAGCCTAAAGATTCATCTTACATCTGTTAGTCAACAGTCCAAAACACATTTACCTTTTCATAGATTTAACTCATTCCCTAACAATGACCGCTACAGACGTCAAGTACAGTATGCCGGTCAAAATCAATTTTTACTGGGCTGGCAGCAAATTAATTACCGCTAATTGTCTTTATTTAGAGGTCCTTCGAGACATCGTATTGAATATGACCTCAAGCATCACCTCTACTCTAGGAAACGACAACACGCGGTTTGCAACTTGGCCGCCATTATTGCTTTGGATATAATACAAGCCCACAGACAAAAATGGCAAGTTGAGTTGAATTTGTATGGCCGTGCTCACCAATCATGCCATTGACCGTGCCAAACAGAACAGACCCTTGGGTGGGTGTGGAACTTTCTCCCAAGTTCTGCAACACCAGCGAGCCGTGGCAGAAGACGTTAACAAATTCTCCGAGGTGGAAGAGCCCCACTTCCTGGAGGTGCTGACGCTCCTCGTCTGTGGTGGCCGCACTGAAAGAAAGAATGAGCTGTAATAATCGCTTTTGTTACAGGGAAGACACGTTCAAAAGAGGGCAGAGGGAACGCTGACAATTCCAATGAAGAGAGAAAAAGACAGCCAAAGCAAAAAAAAAAAAGCATTGTCTTGGGTATGTTGGAAGATTGATTAATCTGAAGAAAAACATGAGGGCCAGAGATATGAGAGGCTTTTGTAAAGGTCAGAAAATAGCAATAGAAATGGATAACCAGGTGAAAAGTAGTAGAGAGTTTCAGCAAGAGAGATGATACAAAAGTAAAGGTCAATAAGATTGAGTGCTCAACCTGATGTATTAAGTAGATAACAAGCGGGGGCACAAGTCAGTTCATTTTTCATGCAATAACAGTTGCGTAATCTTAAACGTGTGACAGCGAATCTTCTCACGTGGATGCCTCACAGTAACACAGTAATGAAAAAAATATAAGTTACACAACCGTGGAAAAACGTGCACAAACAAATGTGACGGATAAAAATAAAAGATTAAAATAAATGTGATTATTCTCCCTTATCCAGCTTCTCACCTGTCCTTCTGGCAAACAAACAGATTAAAAGCATTCTCCGCCCCAAGGAAGTTGTCATCGTCCAGGATTTCCACTGCACTCATCCAGTTGGGATTGAAGTCCCGAGCGATCTATAAAACATGTGAGATATGATCTAAGGTAATACCATTAAGTGATGTGCTAATGGAAAAACCTTAACGGCTCGATATCAGGTTTGTCAAGCACAAATCACCTACACTGCTTTTACCTTTTGAAAAGAAAGAGTGCCTTCACATTTTTTTGAAGACAAAAATCAGACAAATAACTGTCATGCTACATAAGACAGTATATTATTGATCATTCTGAAGGCACACAACTTTTGGGCTTTGTTTAATTTCTGTTGCTGTATGTTCCTTTTTTATATAGTTGCCGTCTGGTGGAATCCCTGCACCTCCAATGTCACTATTTTTCAGGTTTAACAAAAAAGAAAAAAGAAAAAAAAAAGTATTTTAGTTGAGTTACCTAACATTCCTGCAATGCTACTGCACTTTTACTGTTACACTCCACTGCAGCTCTTTAATATGAAGGTTCCCCGACACAATCAGCTGCTTTTAGAAACGTCACACAACAAAAGGACAATGAAAGTTCTGAGAAACGCTGAACTGGCAGCCAGCAAGGTAAGAGATTTCACTTTAGTTATATAATCAACATAATCCAATTGCAAAATCAATGCTCATTTTGACCTCCAAGAGCTGGAAAGTCTTTAATACTTCACAAAATCAAACGGCTGTTGCATCATCTTGTCAAGCTCTTTCTCAAAGGTCTAAGTGACATATTCAGCACACCAATGAGCAATAGGTGGAAAAAAAAATCTGAAGATTTTTTTGATTTTTTTTTTTTTTAGGTTTGGGGGCAAATATTTACAGCTATTTAAGTTTACCAAATCACTCAAAAGTATTAAGCCTAACTATTTTCCCTCAAAAAATGAAAAAAATCTCCAAGTGACATAAATTAATGCTACATTTCTGCACCATGATGGATGAGGCAGCATTTGCCAGACAGTTAATTCTTTAAAAAGAGGTAAAATACATGCTACCAAAATTGTTCATGCGTAATAAAAAGAGATGACGTGGGCATGGACCAATAGTATAATTCGTGATAAAACACAAAATGCCCATATGTTGACATATGAGGTTTCTGTTCCAACAGCAAGGTGTGAATGAGCTCCTGAGAGAAAGGCCCTAGCTTCACCAGGTAGTTCAATTTAAACGTTGACAGTATGCATACTTCTAAGTAAGCCATGATTGAGGAGCAGTAGCAGTGGAAAGCGATGCTAAGCGCACTACTTTATACCATGTAGAGGCTGTTCTTTTTTGTGCTGTTGCACATTTTACATCTTGCTGATAATATCTCACACCATTCATTTTACAGAGAAACACATTGCCATCCCATCATGTAAAAGAAACATTAGCAAGCCTGATAAGGACTGACTTGGTCTGAAATATACTCTGGCAAACTATATTGAACCACTAATTTCTAATTTGAGTCTTGGGCAATAAATGTTTGTGGAAACTCCGCCTGAGAGACTGAGCAGCTGTCATCTAATTTGAAAGAAGTAATGTAGCATGATGGGCAACAGTGACTGAGCGGAGACTATGCGAGTTTTCTGCCACCACGGGATGTATGGGATGTAGCTTTTAAAAGTGGAATTGTTTGGATGTATGAGCTCTGCGGTTTCAACATTTACAAAACAGCCTTTGGATGCCTTCTTTCTCTAAAATGCAAATGTGAAAATATTGTCTCTTTTATTTGTTTTAAATGAAAACAATCCTTCCCAAAACAGATCTGTAATTTGGCATGGAGAACTCGTGTAAGAATTGTGTCTTAAGTACGGTATTATCAGAAGCATAACAACCACACGTCCATCATTTGGAGGAAATTAGGTTCATGTTTAATGTATTATATTTTACATTACAGTTTGTATTTGCATCTTGCATACTACTCTGAGCATAGGAGCCCTTCAGTGTGAGATTTGTGTGTGCCTCATTGTACATTCTTTAATCTTTCCATCTCAAATTGATTTTAGTTTGAGTTGCTTGCCAAAAGTCTAGGAGGGATATGTGTATTCTGGAAATGTTCCTGCTGAACAAATAATACATCACAATTGACACAGGCCAAATTAACAAGCACAACAAACAACCCCACTGCGCCCCAATCAGAAGACAAGAGTTTTCAATGCTTTTAAAATTCACGGTGCTGTTGTAGTACCTCCTCAAAGTTGCCCTCCATGGCTTTGTATGCCAGCAACAAGACGGACCTCATCAGATCTCCAACCAAGATAAAATCTCCTTTGGTCTTCAGGTACAGTGCCATGATGTTGTTGTAGTGGTTGCACTCGGTCCGCAGCTCTTTCTCAGCAGTCCACTCATATAGACGTACCTACAGGTAAGCAATTGCATGTTTGATATGTGATATGCCTTCTGGAAAAAAAATAAAATAAAAAAAAAAAAAAATAAAAAAAAAAACATCAGCAAGTTAGGGCTTTTGATTTTTCTGCTAAGAGGCTCTGTTTATGGCTAGAATCCTTTTTGTATATCTATAGTTCAGCAGGGATGAATGAGTGTGGCTTTACGAGCCAGCGCTGTGGGAGTGTTTTCTATCACAATGTGTCAGTGATTTCACCAAACAATCAATACCAGATAAATCTATTTGGAACTCAAGACTTCAAAATGACTGAGGAGGCACTTCCCCCAAGCCATCCCTCTACCTGACATGCACTTGCACCAGTCACAGCCTTGTGGTTGCGGCATCTATTTTTCAGAATTTGGGCTTCATACACTGGCTCTGGTCAGAGTTTAATTACTACTGCATATGAACAAATGGAAAAATGGTCACTTAAACTGCATTCATAATTGCATCTAATTCTAAATGTGTGTGATATGTTCATTATTACTGTAGATTCTCACTAATTTGTAACCCAAGTGTGACAAACCAATAAATATTTGAACAACATTAAGTCGGTGTGAATATAAAAGCATACCTAATTGGTTTAGAAAGGAAATACCCTGGTTTCATAATACACTGAACACCATGATTATTTGGACCTCTGGTTAAGATGTGTTATTTAGTTTCTAATAAATCAAGTTTATTTATTTAATTACTTTTTGGTCTATACCAATTGGGGAATCCAGCCTTTAATTCACATGCATTCATTAAGTAGCAAAAATACCTGACATTACATAATAATTCTTTTATATCATTTCCTGTGCGGCACAATTATTAATTAGCATTCCTGTTGCATGACCCCTTTTTGCCAACTGTTTATGAAAAAATATAAAAAAAAAAAAAAACAATGGTTTTCATGTTATTTTTTTTCCCACCACAAGCTATGCTTCAACGAGCTGTGGCTGTTTGGCGCATCCAAACAAGTATTAATTATGACCGTACCGACACATCGTAGTGTCATGGGATTTGTTATTCTGCAATGAATAAAGTTGTTGCCGACACATTACTGGTCATAATAATTTTATGACGAAGCTTCACGTTGTGCTTCTGCCCTTGTTCCTCACCACTAGTATGAATTTGAAAGAGTTAGCAGCGATCAGAGTTAACCTCAGGTTGTTAGCTTTCGGCTAACACAACATTAATGAGCCCGCCAGCAGAAGAATGCTGCTTCTGTTTGGCGTTTATTATGACCTTTGTCAGATTCATGTTCAGTATTTCTGTGACCAGTGTAACTTTCTTTTATTAACACAGGGCAACCAAATATTTTGTCCATGTGTTTCTTAAATATTATGAGATATTTTAAGAGGTCAAAAAAAAGAAAAACAAAAACAATTTCTGCAGATATGCAGCATTATATGTTAAAAACAATGTGGACTATCTGCCTGCTGAACGTTTCAAAAATGTAATACAAAAAAGACGTGATTTTTTTGTTTTGTTCTAACTGAACGGCAATCCCCTGTGCTATGGATTTTCAAGCAACGGACAAAACATATTTTGTGCAAGATGTTCTGTCTTAACGACCACGTCAGATAAATAGTCAGGTGTTATGTCTGAAATAATGAGGCAACGATTACCGTGCTATTGATACTGGCCAAGAGTTTGCCATTGAACTCAACCATTGAGTAGACAGCTCCTTTCACCTCCTTTTCTGCTACCGTTTGTAGCTTTCCTAAGGGAAAAGAAGATGCCAACATTTAACGTGTCAATTATTTTCAACCTAGATGAGATCTTGATTAGGCACAGCTCAACTGCCTGAATAGTCACATGGATATGGTATTAAAAAGAAAAAAGAAAAAGACAATCAATGAAATGTTGTGCATAGGTACTAGTGTGCAAAGGAGGCGATGCACCTCTAAAAGAACGCAGTATGAAAGGAAATGAGAGGAAGCTGAAGGGGTTAGGGACACATCTGATAAGAAGTGATAAGTGATGATTATGTGAAAAGCGGAACGAGAGCATTGAAGGACAAAGTATCCCTGAATGAAGAAAATGGTCAGAGCGGGTAAGTAAAAGAAACAGTCTGTAGTGTGACAAAAGCAATGAAAAATGAGACAGGTGAGAAGACAAGCAGCGTACGGCTGAGAGAAAAAAAAAAAAAAAACAACACAAAAAAACCCATTACATTTAGTTTGCATTTGTTTGGACTTCAGAAAAAGCCTATACTGACCGTCGGTGTAGTGGAAGACGATAATACGTCCCTGCTTGGGCTCAGCCTCCTCTGGGTAGACCATGGCAGTGCCAACAATGAAGTAGACTGATGGGTCTTTTCCAAGCCGGCATGACACCATGCTGAGGGCATATTCACTTGGGAGGAACTGATGGGCATGGAGCACTGATAGAAATGCACCACAAAAAATATTTTAGAGCGTCACGGTGCTTAAGTCTTTGACATGTGTGTGTTTTTGCAGTAAACCGCTTCAATGTCCAAGGCAATCAGACAGAGAAGCCGTGTAAAAGGCTTGCGATTCTGCTTTGTTGCTACAATTACACTGTTACAGAGCTGATTCGTTGACTACGTACTATGATTATGAGCACTATACATTGGCGCAATCAAGGACTTGCCCTATCATGGCCAAAAATAAGGAGGTAAAAATGTTATGCGATTGCATGCAACAGTCAATATGTGACAACACTGACAGGACTAGGACACTGACGCTAAACACAAACGTAAGATGCAGTTTGTGTGGATGACTCTGGAAAAGCAACTTTGTGCTCCAAAAATGTGTGAGTTTTGTTCAATAATTGTTTAAAACAAAAACAAAAAATTAAACAATTATACTTTTGGCCAATTTTGACATTGGTGTGTTCAAGCGTATGGAAAACAACATTATTATATTGAGGAAGCAAGTTAATTTCCCTTTTGCTATATCCTTACTCTTTGCTGAGTAAGGATACCATCTTTCATTTTAAATGTAATTTTTGCATCGGGGAAAAGGGCCCTGGGGGCTGGAAGCACAATAATTATTTATCCAATAAAACATGTTGGACATGATCAATCCCAATAATGCATCAGCTGAGTAATTTAATCATTTTAAAGCGTGTAAGTTTAACAGCAGATCTTTAACATAACTGGATTTAATACAATTACATTGGTAAATGACTGTACAAAATGGTGACATGCTGGTATCTCTTTTCACACCTGACAGATTTTTGGCTAACAGTACAAATAACCAGCACTATGACTATGGCCATGACGAATGAAAGTGGATTAAAACTAGGGCCGAAGAATTTATTAATTTGATATCAATGTAGTACAATATAATTTTTTTAATTAAAATGATGCTACTTGGAGATGGGAAAACCCCTGTGTTTTATCTCTTTGTCGGTATGTATAAATTATATCTTTACTTATTTTATACTTTGATAAGTTGTCTGCTTAAGAAGTTGCGGTCAAGAGGTTTTAATATTGTTTCACGGAGCATGAAAAGTTGTCAACATCTGATTTACAATTACATAATTACATTACGTACATTTGCATGACTGTGTGTGCATGTGTGTGTGTGTGTGTATATATATATATATATATATATATATATATATATATATATATATATATATATATATATATATATAATGTTGATTTTTGTAATGAGGCTCAATTTGTGTTTAATAAAAAAAATACATAGGAAGAATACCTTGAATAAAATAATCTTGTTAAAATTTTAGGTGTAGTGGGATGGGGGGGTGTCACAACTAGGTATTTTTACTCATTAAAAAAAAAAAGCAAACTGATGAATTCGGACACGTTTGGACATAGCCAGCTGACCCGGTCGGTCCCTTATTTACAATCATTTACATAATAGGTTTTAACTAATGCAAGCTCGTGAAGTTCTGGGTCTTTAAGAGCTAGGTGGTAGTCTGCATTACAAAACAAAACTTAGCAAATAACCTTTAACTGGGTCCAAATTGGAAATAATGAAGTTCAAGCAGATCAAGTCAAAATGCTCGGTTTTCCATTTATGCTACTCATCGCTACTGTTTGGCTATAATGCAGTATTGATTGTGTGTTTGATATATAACATAAGCAAACACATTCAGGTAAAGGATAATGTTGATCTTGTAGAAAGTACATGCAAATTTGTTGAAGCACCTGTTTTAATATGTATAAGCAAAACATATTTGATGAATGAGTGTCAAGTCAAGGCTGAGGAAAATGCACAGCGGTTCGAACTGATAAACTTCATATTTATTCTCTAGGCAGAGCGCATTATTTCAAGGCAAAGGCACCATATGAAGGTGCCAATGCTGAGATCAAAAAAGGCATGTACATCTGGCTGTCTCACCTTCAAAGGTGTGCTGATCCACGACTAGCAGACTGTGAACTTCTACCTCATCGCCAAAAGATGTCTCATGGGGAGAAGTGCTGCTGGGGAAGAGCTTACTAGAGCTCACACTGCTGGAGAGGGCCTGGAAGTACGCAGATTGATGAGATGGGACAGGTACTGAAATTAATAAAGAGAATTATAATAAGGTCTACACAGCGATTTACGTCTCTGTCTGCAAGAGCTCCATGGGAGAGTTGGCACCATATGGAGAAGCAGATGCGCAGCATTCAAATCAGTTAAACCTCTTTGTGGTCATTGTGCAAAAGGCTTTGGCGATGATTTGTCTCTACAAGTTGTGCACCAGGGGTAGGATATGTAAATTTATATAGTGAGTAGACAAGTCCCATTGGGGTGACGGGGATTCTTGAGTAGCACAATATCCTGTGACGGTACCTATCACTGGAAAGACTGGAGTGTGCACACTACTCTCACAAGCCTTTATTTCAAACGTATTTTTTTTTACACTTTTTTTTTGTGGTTTACACAGACCAAAACTTTGTTCCAAATGACAATAATTTTGAGTTGTATAACATATCTAGATGTAAATACCATGATTGAAAGTGGCAATTCTGAACTTTTGTTCCACATTCATCTTTTGATTTGAAACTCAAATATCTGCAGTATACAACAATAACAATGGAATTCACTTTGCTGTTCAAATACTTTTGGATGGGCCCTTAAAATAATGATAATTAAAATAAAGCCTTGACATTTGAATTCTTATTTAGCTATGATTTTGAACTGAAACAGTCATAATATGTAATTGAATTTTTGATGTGAATTATTTAATATAACAATGTTAACTTCTTCAATTTTCAAGTTGAGAAAAATTAAAAAGTGCTACCCCAAGCAATAAACTACAGCGCTGGAAAAGATTAGAGAAAGAGACAACAAGCCTGAAAATAATTGGATGGCCATAATTACAAATGTTCAGAGCTACTGTACATCATGGCTGCCAACTCAAAGAGCTCAAGAGACTTCAGTGGAAAAAAGAAAGAATGCTATATACATTTAGATAATTTTACATGAAGGTAAAATGTGTGTTAATGAAACCCTTAACTGTGCTATTGATTTTTTTTTTTATACGAATGAAGATATCAAAAGCAACAACATTAAATAAGAAATAATTAATCCTAACAGCTAAAACTAACTGATTTCTAGAACCTATTCGTATTTATTTCAACTTAAATCGTGCAAAAGACGCAAACAAAAAACTATATATATATATATATATATATATTATATATATATATATATATATATTTTTTTTTTTTTTTTTAATATATATATATATATCTATATATATATATATTTTTTTTTTCTTTCCCTTCTACTTCTTTCTATAGTATGAGAAAAGCATTCTGCTAACCCTTACATCAGTAAATAGTGCTCATCGTCAGCATGGCTGTTTGGAAGGCCCCAAGGTGCTAATTATCCCAACCATAACACCAGCTACAGTACCTGGGTGCTTGCACTGGGTCGTACAACAGAAGTGGTACCGCTCACATCCTGAATCTCCACCCGGCTGGATAGAACCCCAAAACACTGTGAAACCTCCTGGTAACAAATCCGCCTGGAGTGTGAGGAATAGAAGAAAGAGGTGAGAGGACAAACTATGAGTCGTGGGAGTCGGTAAACCTGTTGGGAGAGAGTCTGGGAATTGCAAAAAAAAAGCAAACAAGCTAAGGCAGTCATCATGGAAGAACCTGCGACAATGAACAAGAATAAAAATAAAAGGACAAAAAGGTCGATAGTGAATGAAATGCTGACTCATTCAAATCTTAGATAAAGACTGACCTGGGGGATTCGTAGAGAGGAACGGTACGGATATGAAGTTTCTGAATCTCATCAATGGTACCAATTGTCAGAGTGCTGTTGTTAGCCAGAGCCAGACTGTAACCAGGGGAAGATTTGGTCAAACGTGTAATTATGAAAATGGTCATGAAATGTTTCACAGTTTATTATTTTAATTTAACTTTTACACTGTCTGCATTTCTCAAGACTACACATGGTTGGGACGTTCAGGAAGCTTTAGATTGTCGCTGACCTGTCAGGATAGCCTTCTGAGTTGAGTGGGCACATATAGTTGACCTCCTTGAGGTTGACATTAGAAAACACCAGCTTGTGGTTGGAAGAATAAATGACAGTGGGCCGGTCGGAGCAGGCGAAGACATTGGAGGTGGATAGTGATCGGAAGGTCCTCAGCACCGTGGGCTGTGTGCCCAGTGTGACCTTCTTGCGCTCACTCAAGGCGCCTACAGCAAATGAAATGCAGTGAAAATCATCTTTAGTTTCAAAAAGTGGAGTTTAATCCATGAGAATCGTTGAATCATTTGCAGCAAATACTGTAGCGACTCGTGTAAAAAAGTCATTTCAACATCTCAGCTACATGGTACAATACATTTCACAGGGCTGGAGACGCTGACCCCTTTCTTCAGCAAGCAAGTGGACATTTCATTTGGTAAGACTTTGTGCAAGAGCATACATTTTAACACTTCCTCCAATTCAGAGACTGTATTAGATGTTGTGTTTGAAAGTCACATTCTTTTCTTATGCTTCCAAGATTTTAGGATTCAAAATGTGACGCGATCCACGCATGTGCGAAGATCACACGGTTGCATGCTCATTTAAAATCCAATTGCAAACTCTGTGAAAGTGAGAAAAAAAGCGAGAGAAAAAAGCGCGAAAAAAAAGTGAGTTTATTTTTTGCTATGCTGGGATTGGAATACCAATGCATCGCATCCAAGCACTATTTGAAGCAGGCGTCACTGTGCCAAGATTTCTATCTTTATAATTCAAAAAAGCAATACAAAGATGGCATAAAACTGGTCATGAACTACCCCAAAAAGCATTACAAAAACACAGTAGCTGGGATTGGGATGACTGATGTACGCAGGGGAGGTGCAGACCAATGCACACACATGGAACAAACTATGTGGGTTTTTTTTTTTTTTTTTTTTAAATGTGATTCATCTGTGAGTGACTGTGTGTTATGAGTTTGTAACTTCCGCAGTCCTTGCGGCTACTGTGCGCACCTTCAAATTGCTCCTCGGGGATGAATAATGTGTATGAATTAAACAGAATTCATTTAAACACCCTAAACACTGTATGAACGGAAATGAGTGTGCACCTTCAGTCAATGTGCAGTCAGGGCTATAAAAGAATGAATTTGTCTTTATATTTCGGTTTGCATAGATTGATGTGTGAGGATAAAATTGCCTCCTATCAGTGATGGTAGATGGAAACACCAACCTCTCCACAAATGATTCTGGTTAAAATAAATAAATAAATAACCATAGTAGTTTTATCTAAACACATGGACAATAGTGATTAGTACTGCACTGCTAAAGGATTAAATATCAAAATGGGTTCACAGAACTTTGATAACAGAATTAACAAGACATAAAAAAGGAGATGAAAATGATCCAATGCAAATCAGAAATTGCTTTTGAATTGTGGTTAGACAGAAATACTTGCAAATATAAAAAAAAATACACAAAACTCTTCAAAAAGGACTACAATGATACTATTAAGTTGAACTGTATTTTGAGACAGATACTGCAGTGCAATCAAGCAATAAGGGAAAAGTAGGGCTCATAGAAAGCGACTTGAAAATAGTCCAATGCTCTCCAAAAAAAAAACCAAAAAAAAAAAAAACAGAAAACAAGATTTTCTATAGTAAGGCTGTGGCTACATCTCTTTGTCTTACAGTATATTGACTTTTGGTTTGTTGTCAATGGGCTGAGGTAGTGAAAAGGGACATACCTGTCTGCAGATCCAAACCAAAGTAGAAGAGTGCGCCGTCTCCGAGGGCGCACAGCAGGTAATAGCTGCCTTCAAAAGTGGTCATTAGAATGGAGCGAGGGATGATCTCTAAGGATGGTCACAGCAAAATGACATATTTAAAAATGTAACCGGTTCATACATCACTACCACAGTTAAATGGTGACAAAATTGTTTAGACTTGAAAATTAATGATAGTTATCAGCCAGGAGGCAAACATACGCCTAAAGAAACTGAAATTTAAACGAACAAAATTAACATGGAAACTCAGGGGAAATATAACATTACACTGCTTCGGGGACGCCTAAAAATAATTGGAAAACATAAGAACATGTTTTATCAGTTTTGAGGAATGATTTTAATTGCATAGCTATTAACACACACTCATTGAAAATATTGTGTACTGCAGTGAATTTATGAGACATTCATGATGAATAAAAAATTAACGGGAAAGAAGCGTTCTGTTCACAATCCGTAGATTCGATCTCCATAGAGGTCTGACTTTTTCATAAGTTTAAATAAATAAGGTGTCTCCTTCAAAATATGACAGTTAATTATCTCTCAATTCCTCAAATCATGCACAAAATGTAGATTTGCTCATCTAACCCTTGGCGTCTGTGAAGAAAATTCACTGCAGCTTCCAATGGTTCATAAATGTGGATTGCAGGGTATTATTATTCTTTTGACTTGTACTTGAATTTTTATGTCCAAAGAAGGTCCATCACATAAAATGCCAAATGAGGTGCCAAACTGCTCTTGGCCTATATTCAGTGTGCTGTTTGTCACAAAGCAATTTCCCTCGCCTCTGTGGTTTTACTTATGTGAAGGTTTTAGGGACGTTTTTGTCTTGCCTTTGAGAGTGTCTGAGCTGTAAGGAATTTTCACTTTAGTGGATTTGTAAAGTCCATTAAGGCATTATACTACTTTGACTGGGCAATGGAAATAAACTTCACTTGGCACCCTAAAAGTTTACAGAACTCTCTGAGAAGCTACAAACAGCTTTTCTGTTTTTTTGACAGCTCAGCCAGCCTTCCGTTTCGCCTCACCTCCACCCAGCATTTCCTTGTGAAGGGGAGTGAAGCACGGCAGTTTCAGCACACGAGCCGAGATGTCAGTCCACAGTCCCACAGCGCAGAGCGGTGATTCACCACCTTCCCCGAGTGGGGTAATGTCAAGGCAAGCCACCTCATGTTCCATATCTGTGTTGCTAAAGAAGACACAAAGAGGTTGACACCCTTAATGTGAACATAACAACCTTCATGTTCACATGCAAAGCCCAAGTTGTTGTCAAATGTAATATTCAAAGTGAAATATCACAGATTGGCAAATATGTCTGTCAGTGCCACCAAGAAGCACAGCTGAGCACCTGTGAAAAAGCCCCCGACCTTATCAAAGTGTTACGAAAAAATAAATAAAATAATAACAATAATTTTAAGTAGTGTATAAGGTAACGGATAACGACTATAAGACATTCACCGTGTTTTCCCGACCAAAATGTGTACGGTAGTTTAAAAAAAAAGTCTCAGTAATGGGTACTATTTCTATATTTGACACATAGACAAAGTGCAGCCTATAATTAGGTGCTTATCTTATTACACATAGTAACATGCATGCACGCTAGCATACCTTTTAAAAAGGCAAAAAGGCAACGGGAGAAAAACTGAGTTCAATTGTACTTCAGTATTTACAATGTGCTCATGTTATTTTTGATCATTCCTCATCCACAAATCCATCAAAATCCTCATCTTCTCTATCTGATATGAACAACTGGTTCTCAATCTAACACGTCAGCTTCGCTCTCGTCAATGTACGAGTCAGTCTCGTTGCGGTACGGCTTCTTAGAAATGATTTCCGGCTTTTGCAAAAGCTCGAACAACAGTACAAGATCTTTGATCATTGATCAATTTTCCGAGTCAGTCCTCATGCTGTCCTCAATAATGTCCACCTTCCCCATTTATCGCCCGGATGCAGTCCTCTACCACGTCCGCTTTTCAAATG
The DNA here is from genome assembly GCF_059441005.1 of Hippichthys cyanospilos. Classification (NCBI taxonomy): domain Eukaryota; kingdom Metazoa; phylum Chordata; class Actinopteri; order Syngnathiformes; family Syngnathidae; genus Hippichthys; species Hippichthys cyanospilos. The sequence goes on along the minus strand of NC_142372.1, from coordinate 19,699,755 downwards.
TAACGTCCACATTCTGTCCTCAGCAACATTGACAGAATTTGCAACTCGGTGCACACATAAGGCGCGCCAAATTATAAGGCACCCCAACTTTGGAGAAAATTTAGGACTTTTAAATGCGCCTTGTGGTCGAGAAAATACGGTAATTCAATACCTTAACATCAGTTGAATGTGTTGTTAACAATAAAGTGTTTCAATTGTATGAGGAAACCACTGTTCTGTAAAAAATTCTGAAATATCACCCCACTATTAATTTACATGATTCATAAATTTTTTTCAGGCATACATCATAATCGGGAATCATGAACTAGTATGTCGAATTTTCCTACCTAATCTGTTTGAGCTCTCCAGCCAGGATCTGGAGATAGTAAAGAGCACGGCCTACAGCAAGCACCACCTGAGTGTGGTTGCAAGCAGCCACGCTGATGTTTCTGCCCTGGGGCTCCTTCCATTCGCTGACTAATGCTTTGCTGTCCTGAAGCACCAAGCGAACAGAGCCAGATGTGATCTGAAAGTACACAAGGTTTTTCCTTTTAAATATTATTCTGCACAGCACCTCTGGCAAGCGACAGAAGGAGTTGGGGTGATAGAAAATGAAACCGCTTCAAAGAAAACTCTTGTTTAGATTTGGTTTCATGCCATGATTGCGCCTGCCTTGAAGTATTTCTCTTAATTGCTTTTTCCACAATCTCACCATTTTGCATAAAAAAAAGCACAGATAAAATGTGATAAGTTTTGTATTTATCCCTTCTAGAAACCTTTTTAAATGCTCAGACATTTTCTTTAAGAAGGGGCAAGTCCCAAACTATATCCATCCATTATAGGCAGATGTTTGGTGCATGCAGTTAATGTGTGACCCCGTGTGGATACCAACTTGAATTAGCTGCTGGTGTGCTACATTGCCACAGTAAAATGTCTGCTGATTGTCTACAAAGCCTGGAAGTTCTGTTTCTTCAACTTCTTCACCACTCAGCATCAGCACGCTAAGAGAAATGAACAATTAAAGTCACAAAAGGCATTCATATGGCACTATATGTATCTGACATGCTCTATTGCAATGGCTCACCGTGTTTGGCCCACAAAAGACAGCACCAGCATGTCATCAGTCTCTCTTCCTGCCTCGGAGCGGAGCGGCCACAAACCTAGAAGGCAATTTAAGACAAAATTACTAGCTCAATCAGTTTACTAATGAGAAAAGTACAAAATCCAACAAGTGTCCCAAGAAGTTTCTTTTTTTTTTTTACCCCTATTGGTCACATTCTAAGACAAGTGTTGCAAATCAGAGTGCCATTGATTGGTTAAGTGAATAACTGTCTCATCCTGAGGCAGGAGGCAGAAAGGAAGACTTTTAGGGCAAAACGGATCAATAAACATCTGAAACCTTACGACTGCAAGCAGAATTTAACTGGTCTATGCGGCTCATATACGTAACAGCAATGACCTGACAAAGAACCTAATTTCCTGGAACTAACATAAATCTGCTGTCATTAACACATTACAGGCAAATTGACACTTGATAAGGCAGCAATTATATTGCTTGCTTGCTGTACTCGAAACAACACAACTGCAAAAGCATGAAAGGCCAACTGCCCTCGTCAGCGAAAAGTGATTATATTTTAGAGCTATAAAAGCACCCCATAAATCAAATGGGAATAACCAACACTGAAGAGAAGAGGTGCAGCTTTACCATGATCTATTTCCAGGCAACTATTTGAATACCTCCTACATCGCCGCTTCCTAATAGGCATAACAATATATGGGTCTATTATCATAAAGGCAGAAGAGGCAGACATTGCGCAAAAGGCACATCTGAAAGACAAGCTCAAATGAAAGCTATTACGTATTGTTCTCCAAAGTTAAGAGGAATGTTTATATCAGTTTTATTTGATTAGCATATTTCATATGGCAAACGTCAACTCAATGTGCTTCAACAAAAAAATTAAAATGGTGCGAGATCACGGCTTCAAGATCATTGGTTCAAGACATGCCTGGGTCTAGTTTCAACGGTCAATATCAAAATGAATTGCGAAAAACGTGATTGATATCAACAAATCGATCGATGAACATTGAATGAAGGTTAATGTAACCGTTACTGCTTTGTGGTAGCATCTTTTGCAAATATTCATTTATAGTGCACAGCTAAAGCAGTATGCAAACAAATAACATTCATTGAGCTCTGGTCATTATTTAAAATAGTAGATCTTATTTAACAAATTGGGCATCATGTCTTGCAGTTTGAAAGTAGGCTAACTGGACATTTTCTGTCTTTTATGAACACTTTCATGCTCTTACTAATTGCTCCACAGTGACACTGTGTGGAAAAATATGCAGAGCAAAACCTGGTGATACAGCAAATACTCCTTGATATATTATTTGTACTTTTTGTTTTTCCAAATGGCAAAAGCGTCCTGCAAGCGATGTCATATGTAAACCGAAAGGAGTCTTTAAGAGAAAAAGTACGTTCATCTATTGAAACATTGCACATTTTTATATCAGCAATATTGTGTTTCTTTTGCATTGCTTTGCACTATTGAGTGTTGAGATTTGCTCTAAAAAGTTCCATTGTTTTAGACACCAATTTAGCTTCGTTATCATGATGGTCAATAGATTTAATTTATCCCGCCTACCTCCATCGGGATTCTGAAGTAGTCCCACAAGTGGGTAAAGATGTGGTATTGTCAATCTGTCCAAGCTGATGAAGACGTTAAGATGATCGATCAAAAGCCCTCACCTTATTAGTCATCAAACTTTCATCAAGCATTCCACAGGAGTTAACTATTAAAGCAGTGATAAATTTGGATGGTTTGTCCAATTGAAATATTTACAAATGAGATTTTTTCTAGTTTTTTTGATTATATGAAGTTGAGATGCATGACAACAGAGCCATCTGTTGACACTCAGACACAGCTTAGCTAGGCACCAGCTGGTGTTTTGGCAAAGGGGCACAAACAGCTGTGCAGGTTCAATCGGTTCGCCTGTCAAGTAAAGGCAAGATTATGGGCTCAATAAAGTGGAGGCTTGGAAGGAGGTGATGAAACACACAGACCTTTGATTCCTGGTAGGTCAATGCTGGCATGCTCATGAATCCCAATGCCGTTGCGGATGATCCGAAGAGAGCCTTCCTTGAATGCGCCTGAACACGTAACCAGCTGAAAGCAGCAAACGCAAACATAAAATAAATGCATTAAAAAGAAAATCTAAGAGATAGGACAAGTTGGTGCTGCTTTGTTGTTTTAAAGTGCTTATCAAATAGAGTTGGATTGGATTGGATTGGATTGGACTTATCATTATGTGACTGGAGCAGAATTTCGTTCAACACAAATGACAACTGTGTTTTGATCCAAGACCCTGACGTAAAGAACTCAATTTCTCTTTTCATTCTTACTGGGGCATCAGAACGTTGAATATCGAGCAAATATACACTAGCTTGTAAAATATAACCTGAAAACCAGAATTTTCACCCCGTGTTTAAAGATGCTATTTTAATCTACGAAACCACCCTGCATCCGTCAGCATTTTATTCAGTTATCACATTTTTTTTTAAATACCTTCAACAAATTTGCAATAATTACTTGAATATCACAGCTACTGTCCATTTACAGCAGTGTGGTTGTGCACTGACAACTTATTGGAATGGGTAACCACGAAATTTTGACCAATTGCATTTATGATCACAGAACGTAGATGAATTGTCATTAAAAACACTCACTCGCTAACAATATTTCATTTCTATTTTATTTTTTTTATCTTTGACAGATAAAAAAAAAAGATCAAATACAAAAAAAGCCATTTGGCACGCTTTGGGTACTTGGTGGTCTTTCTTTTGGTGTTAAATGGGGGCTAGCGGGGTCTTTTGCTCATCATTGCCAATGAGTTTTGGAAATGCAAATTTGAAGTGGTTTTGGTTGGTGTGGGTTGTGGCAGAGTAGGGAACTACACAACTGTAAGATATCATGAGGGGCATTTTATGAACATTTTACATTGCTAGAATTCAGTCAGATCATGTTTGTGAGTCAGATGTTTGTAACTAGACTACCCACATCATCATTACTGCATCATCAAATTGGTCATAGTAGGCTTCACACCGTAAGAAAATATGAATGATAAATGACAATGTGATAAAGGAATGAGTATTCACCTGGCCTTGGCCTTGCCGCTCCAAGTCTACCACACACATATCCACAATAGGCCCCAGATTAGTGAAGGTCTCCATGACGGCTACATATGAGCCCTGGTCATTGCTGTCCACATTGAGCTGTTGATGAAAATCAGAGTATTTGAAAAAAATTAATGGAATGGAAGGGAATAAGCCTTACTTGAGAGGACTTAGAGGGGGTCTGCCTACCTTTACTAACTGTGAGTCACCTAGTCTGGATCCCACAAAGATCACACCATTATCCAAGTATGTCAAACACTCAGCAATGGATGTCTGGCAATGCAAAGAACAACAACACTTCAATGTTTATGTTTACTCTAAATAGCAGTACAATTCAAAACAATGCAGAAAGTTACCGTTTGAAGAGAACAAATCCAGCAGATGTATTTCCTTTCAGTTAACCAAATTAGGGAATTCATAAAATAAATAGTATAAACCGGATTTGTGTGAAAAGTAAATGAGTTATCAAATTGTTTAAAGTGATGCCATTATGAAAAGATGTTTGACAAGAAAAGTGCTAGAAACTGAGCTGTTTAAGTGCAGAAACGGCTATATACGGGTAATGTCCAATCGAGAGAGCTATTTTTCTTACATGGCGATGCAGAGATGCTACTGCCTGTTGGCTGAGCAGACTGGTCCCAACAATAAAGCCAACAATTTAAAAAGCAATCTGTCTCCAGCTCAGCAGTAGCACTCCCCTTGATGGCTTCCAGCTCCAGCACCACTCAGTTGATTTGCAAAACTGCATTGACTCGACCCTTGGGCAGATCATGAGCGAAAGATGTTGCAAGCCAGGCCTGTCTGCCTTTCATGAGATTTGGCTTTAAGGTTTGGTATTGATGAGCAGCCGTTGTCTAAATCCCTTTAAAAATGATAAGTGACAACCGGCAAGCAACAAAGAGAGAATGATTTGTCGCATCCTCTGTACAAGTGTGGAAAGATCCATTAGGTCCTGTCAAGGCTATAAAACACGAATGCTATAGTAGCCCGAAAGGATGGGAAATCTGGAAATAAACCAACAAGCCAGAGAAATTGTGGCCAACTTAAAAGGAAAGGGAGGAATTCCAAAAAAGAGGCGGGTTGACTAACATAATATAAGTGGGACATAGACAAAATAGAAGAGACACTGTTAACCACCGCTATCTCGTGGGTCACTTTACGTAACCATCCACATTTTGTAAACATTCATATCTTATTCAAAAGGTTTGTGGATAACAGCTTCCTTATATGCCACAATTATGTGGATAGAAATGATTGTAAGAACCATGCATCTGGTGCAAAACCTCAAGTTCATGAGTTAGCTAATTTTCAAGTCACTGAGTTTTAAAATCACAAAATAATCTAATTCATTCACTTCATTTATTGCCCCACCACAGCCACATCCTGTTTAAATATATTGCTGCTTCATGTGATAAAATGGCAGTTGTTTGCAGGTTTATACCATATTTTTTCGAGTGTGCGTCAATTTCTTTCCACCTAAGTTTCAACCCCAATATTAGGAGGGTCAACTCATATCCGCATATCTCAAAGCCAGACCATTTTTCCCCCAACACATCAGTGGTTGAACAACATTAATTTGATTACGAAATAAGTCGTAATATGTCATATTTTGGATGACACATTGCACATGAAAAGGAAAAGAAACTGCACTACCAAAGCAACACACAACATAACCCCCCCCCCCCTTTTTTTTAAACAATCGACAAATTTGCATGTTACGCTGGCAATGAACGACGATATCTGGCTGAGACCAGGCACCGCCACCTGTTTTGGAAAGTGCACACATTGGGGAGTCTCCCAGTCTTTTTGAACCTGGCAAAGGAGGCAAAGAGGAAGCAAGGAGGAGGACTGTAGCTCGCGCATTCACTATCAGTCATATGTTGCGCGATATACGATCTAAAAATGTCTCTAAAAATAATTTTGTTATTTTAATAACACACACCATGATGTGTGATCGCTTAGGTCAGGGATCGACTTATTCTTGAGTTTTTGCAAAATTCACCCAAATTGCTTTAAAAATCTGTATATCATAACTCAGGATTTAGTTACACAATAATGGTTTTGTTGATCATTGTGTATTTAAGTAAAACAATTTAATTCTCTCAGTTCATATTGTTCTTATGTGTCAATTTCAAAATGTGGTGACACAAGTTGAAGCAAACACGTATAGTCTCGTATTTGTAAAATTACGCGAGTGAATCTTCTTATTGTGTTTGTACAATGCAATGTTAAACGATAACCTCCCATTTCTTTACAGTAAGGATTAGAATAACTGTTAAGGAATGCGGTTAACAGGGTATTTAATAAGTTTATATGTGAGGTTTGGGAGCGGTATGGAGTTCATTGTAATAATATAAAGTACCTCTCCTAATAACTCCACATGCAAGTCTTTGAGGGCAACCGTTCCATCCATTAGCTCTTCTTTCTCCAGAAGCAACATGAAAAGGCGCCCCTCCATGTCTCCCAGCAGGTAGCGTGATCCATTAGGGTCCACTCGGTTGTGACAGACAATTGTGCTTTGCTGAAGTTAAACATAAAGATGTCATGTCAATCAAGCTATAGACAAGGATGGAAAATTACAGAAAGGTCAAACGTGTAAAAAGCTTCAATCATGGAGAATGTAGAAGGCAGTGGTAAGAGGTAGAATTCAATCCAGTGAGAAAAGAGATGTCCAACAAAACTTTTGGTTGCTGAATGAATGAACGGACAAGCCCATAACACTATATAGTGCATCTTTCTCCAGCAGACTTGCACAGCAACTACTTTAGTGACTGCTTTGCAACACATTTTGATGGTCTTGAAATAAAATTCAACTCGAGCAACGGTAGGTAATACTACAGAAAAGTGAGAAAACATTTGTGGTTCGAGCCACATGAAGAAGAGATTGTAAAATATTTTGAAAGTGAGTTTCTAAAATCAGTTTGTTGCTAAAGATGACATTATACAAAATTTGACTGAATTTGAGTTACTATTTGTTTTCATACTTAAAATGAACTAATAAGATAACAAAAATGTTGTAAATTGTTTCTGATGTGTATCTTAAATAAATTACCTAAATAAAAGGGAAATCTCACATTTTTATAATATATAATGACCTTGTGAGACAAATGTTGACAATGGTTAAGATGGATATCAAATATAATTAAACAGTAATGGCAAAGGTGCAATGATTTTCTTTATGCCCCAACTTTAAGTTCCAACAACTATGCCATCTATCTGCAAACATACTGTATCATCATTCATTTAGGTGTTTAAAAAAATAATAATAATAAACTAAGAAAATCTCTTTGACATGAAGCACAGCCAGTTCATTCTTCAGTTCACAAAATTACCTTGATAGTCGGTGGTGCAATGGCCAAATATTTGTCTCCATTGTGGTAAGAAATGGACTCCTGTCCTATTATTATAGCACCACCAAAAGGCTCTGGCACTAAAATGCAATGATAGCAAAGTTACATTGTACATGCAGCCAACCACACAGACACCGTTGAAGCAATTTTCAAAATACTGTTTTGTGAAATGTTATTATATAATAAGTATCCCACAAAACATTATGTGAAGGTGGATTTTCACACTGCAAATGGCCATGGATGGGTACTGATCCCCAATGTTAGTACTGGTCCCAGGGGTGAATTCTTAAAAAACTTGATATAAGCTCCACCCTTAACAGCATTGTTAACATTCTTAGATAAATGACTCCAATTAATTTTCCACATATTTAGGCTATATGCTTATTTTGTATCTTCTCATTTCAATTGCCCATGAAATTATTCATCACAAATGCATTTTTACAATCAAGCCTTTTTTATCACACTTCAGCATCATGCATAGGAGGCATCAGTAAATTCTTTGCCAGTGTGCTCATAGTATTACATGAAAAAATGCTTTGTGTCAGGGGACAAGGTGGAAGACTAGTGAGCATGTCTGCCTCACAGTTCAGAGGTCCCGGGTTTGATCCCGGATCCAGCCTTCCTATGTGGAGTTTGCATGTTCGCCCCGTGCTCGAGTGGGTCTTCTCCGGGCACTCCGGTCCCCTCCCACATTCCAAAAACATGTAGGGTTGGTATAATGGACACTCCAGATTGCCAATAGGTGTGATTGTGACTGTGAATGTTGTTTGCCTCTGTGTGCCCTGCTGATTTGCTGGCAACCTATCCAATGTGTCCACCGCCTACTGCCTAAGGATGGCTGGGATAGGCTCCAGCTAGCCAGCAACTAGTGAGGATAAGCAGCTAAAGAAAATGGATGTATGTATGGATTCTTCGTGCTATATACACCTGTGACAATGCTCATCTTACCTCAGAGTTTCTTTATCAGTTCTTTTTTTTCAGCTGCACGTAAACGACTTATTGTTTCACACCATTTTTAATACTAAATATTATTTCTTTAATAATTCACAGTAGTGTTTTTTTCACTTATCGCAGGGGGGCTCCGGTCCCAAATACTAGAATACTGCAAAAAGACTGCTTTTTGAAAGTCCATGTTTTTGGCTGAAATAATAAACGGGTGCTCATTATTCATGCAGCTGTGAGCCTACTTAAGTTCATACCAGCAAGAAAAGGCGCCACACTACTTCTTGTTCTGTCACTTGACATCCAGTGCCACAGACAAATACATTGTGCTCTGTTACCAACATCCTTGTGTCTTACCCCATGAAGGCCAGGTGCAGTGTGTAAATGCCTTTACTGATCGTATTGGGGAAAAAAAATACTTTCAAGAACCTGGTATGACCATAGATGCTTCAGCCTCAACATTCTCCTGTTTCCAAGGGCCCTTGTTAAACTCCTTTTCCCTTAAAGAGACCTCGTAGGTCTTGACATGTCGCCCCTGGGGGTCCTACAGTATATCACAGGCCACCAGAAGGCAGATGTTAAAAAACATCCTCAGGCAACATAACAGTCAATCAAATTTTACCATTGAACTTAGATTAAGAATAAAGCAAGTAGCAGATAGTAACAGATACTGAACAAACATCATTTGGTCTCACTTGATTCTTTTTTTTATGATTTGATTCACAATATTATATAATCTATGAACCAAACAATCAAGTAAAAATGAAAAAATAAAGTTTACTGTAAAACATCCGCCAGGAATTATTTAGTTTTCAATATTTTGTAATGGCATATACAGTACTGTATAGAAAAGGCCCCTGCCAAACATACCTGATAGATGAGGCACACAGTTGGGGCCTGGCAGCCATAGAGGAAGTGAACATCAATAACTTGCAGCTCCTCCAGTCTGATGTTAAAGGCTTTAAGCTCACGATTGTCTCGATCCAAAGGGATCACCTTAAACAACCCATCATAGAGCCGCAAGCCAATCATACGGCATTCTGGATCAACGATTCCAATTATACCGGTCTCTGAGGGGCGCCCAATGCGATCCTGGAAACAAAAAAAGTACATTTGCAGTTTATGGTTTATGTAACGAGTAAAGCCAGCCAGACCCATCACCGTGCACAAATAAAGGTTTGCATAGAAAATGTCTTGATAGAGTAAGTAGTTAATATAGTGAATCACTTTAATATTTAATAAATGTATATCATTTTGGGCTAGCTCCATTGTTTTTAGGCAGACTGGCCAAATCAATACCTTGCTTTTGCAGTAAAAAAGGAATGATTTTACATCCAAAACACAGATGTACAGTGTATATAACATGATTGCGGTTCCAGTTGAACGAGCTGGAAACACAACCATGTTCGAACTGCTGTGAGCAATGCAAAAAACAAAAACAAACAAAGACAAAAATCGAAGGTCATTGCAACAAAATATGAACTCCCGCCTGCTAGTCCCTCCCATACGTATTAGAAAAAATGACCAGCCGTCAAGACCATTTTGAAAAGAAAACAACATGTACGTATGTAGTTCAAGTATACGTGAAGTTGCAACAAATAAATTGAGTCACATTTAAGCACTTGTGTTTGTTGGTTAACATATCCTCCTGACTACCAGGAAAAAAAATGTTGTCCGATCACATTTATTTTGAAATTACCCAACCTATGTGATGTAATTGTAATATTGCAAAAGAAATTTTTATTTTTGTTTTTAAGCTATGATGTGTCTTCTACAGTGGACATCGGAACCCAATACAGGGGAAACAGAACTTTATTTCGAAAAAGTTTGTCCAACAAAAATATCAACAAGTCAACTTGACAAAAGTGTTCAACATAAACATAAACAACTGTCCATCATCTCTTTTCTTTTGTTTCACTTTTGCTTCTATTATGCTTATTTGGTATTATACTTCAAAAAGCAATTCCCTTTCTTGGAAACACAAAGAAAAATCTTGCACTTGGAGCACAGAACATATGTTTTACTGTTGCAGCCAGCTTGGCAACACCTTGATGCATGTGTTTCATCCACCATCTCTGGAAGATGCACAGCACCATAGTGTCTCAGAGCTGCATTTGGCTGTGGTTTCACACCTGAACTTGCTGTCATAAAATGGTTGGACAACAAGCCAGTGGTCAACCAAGGGAACCCATCTCTGATGACCCTCTTTCTTTCTTTTTGAAGAGCTTATCACCTATGATCTTGCAGTCCTTTGGAACCCTGTTATTCGTGAGGGTTTCAGTTGCTGTCAGTCCTTTTGTCATCAGGGTGTCAATGAGGCTGATTGTTGTAAAGTACCTGTCAAAGAACAGGTGGGTGCCTTGGGGAACTGACTCTGTCAATTGAAGAACAGCTTGTTCCTCGATGCCCTTTCCTCCTGGAGCTGTGAAAGTTGTCTAGCCTTGGTAGACCACAAAATCCAAAACTAGACCAGTTGGTGCAGCCAAGACAAATACCTCCAGTCCAGTTGGGTTTGGTTTGCCCGGTACATACTGGCGCACTGGACATCGACCAGTAAAATGAACCATTTGCAGCATCATTGCTCTGAATAATGGGAGGATCATCAAGTTGGGATTTGAATTTTGTATTCTTGCTCCATAGTAGACGTCGACTGGATTTAGATGTGGACAGTGCTGCTTGATCTGAATCCTCTGCATCTGCTAGCCCTGCCTGAATTTCCTCCTCAGAGCTCCATGAATCATCTTCCTCTAGTTCTACCTCAAACAGCGGATCTTGATCATCTTCATCAGATAACTCAATGTCTGAGTTTCCATCAACAATTCGCAGTAAAATTCTCTCTGCTTCTGAGAATGATTCCCTTTCTTTTCATTTGGGAAAAAAAGAGCAAACTGGACGAAATAACTTCAAATGTCCATTACTGAGGACATGTTTTAAACACTTGAATACTAGGCTCAAATACACTTAAAATAACTCAAAAGACACTTTAACGTGTTCATAAGAGTCTTATAAATAAAATGCCAACAGCATTTCAAGACAAAATGTGTTTGTTAAAAAGTATTGAACACTTACTTTTCCTCTTCCCATAAAAAGTGCTTGCATTGAGGGAAGCCATTTTCTTCTACGGTGTAGTCAAGGTAACAAAGCCCCACCCCTACAAATTTGGTATCATTAGAAAGCTCTGAATGTCCTCTATAGCACAAAAGGAATCAATGCGATTGGATGTACTGGGTGGGAGATATTTAGGTTTAGAAATGTCCTCTACAGAGGACAAATTTGAACTGCTGGTCGTCAGGAGGATAAGGTGTTATATTTTATTTAGAACTGGATGTTAGATACTAGTCTTGTTGAGAGACCACTGGCAATTGTACTCTGAAAAGCATCAATTACCCCAGGTCTCCATTTCAATTTGGTTTGAAATGTCAACCTCTAAACCTGTGCATATGTCAAGTTTGACTTTATAGAGACTGATGCCATTAAAATAATATCAGAGTAAACACTGTAAACCATGTGATTTAATCAAGATATATATATATATATATATATATATATATATATATATATATATATATATATATATATAATTTTTTTTTTTTTTAATTGATCACCCACCTGGACGTTCCCATGGGCACGGGTGATGATGTCAATGCTCTCGCCATTCTGTTTGTATTCAAGGATGCAGGCATTGTACTTTGATGTGAGAATGAAGAGCAGATCTTTGTTCTCACCCTACAGAGCATAGAAAGGGGATGAACTCAAAACCACTCTGAGATTTTGCAATCACAGGTTACAAAGTAAAAGTTCCGATTAGGGCGTCCTGTCCTCATTTTAAAAATATCTAGGTAAATATAAAATATTTGTAACATATTTATGACATTATTGTTGGTCTAGCAATGACCAATAACAGATCAGTTGTATAAATCAAGATGACATAACTCAGAAAACAGGTGAATCATGATTGCTGCAGTATATAAGGAGAAAGACCTTAAATAAATTTGTACCTTTGGCCTAAAGAGCTCCATGACAGCAATTTTGCCATACATGCCCACTTCCTTGACAGGTCTGAGTCCTTCAGCTGTGACAACATAGATCTCCAACCTTGTATTTTTTGCAATTAGCAAATTAAGGTCCTCTGCAGATGTGAAGTGGCCTGCAAAATCATCAAGACATAACATGTTGTTTACAGTACTGTTTATGTCCAGTTCAGTAGAAACAGAGAAGCAAATGTTTATTTCAAAAAAGGATAATTTTGCATTTTGCATTGCATGTCAACATGATGCACCCGCTGAAATGATCCAAATCTTATGGTTGCTTGAGAATGTTTTTTGTGGATTATGGAGCAGCTCCAGGGGAAAAGAAAGTTAGTTGTCTGCAGTGTGGGTCCAATTTGAGCAAATTTCGGAGATTTGGGTATTTATTTCAATCTTCTTGTTTCACCTTCTTGTCTTGTTCTATTCAAATTGATTTCAAAGTAACTCTCACTTTACTTTTCTGCAGGTGAAATTTCTTTGCAGGTGCACAAATGAGGCCAAGCCCAGACTATCATCACTGCTCTCCACAACCACATCTGGCTTGTTATTCCTCGTTTTGTTTTGTTTGTTTTCTGAGATTTTTTTTTTTGAGATGATGATCTGTGGCAGCACTTGGATCATTAAGATGGGAGACTTGGAAGAAGTGCAACTGCAGATGTATTGAAGAGCAGCAATACATAGCAAAGAGGAATAATGATTGGACTCAAGATCGTCTGGTATATTGGAAGAGCCGGTATACTGCCTATTAGGCATGGGATGTTATCCGATTCTGATGTTACAGTAACCTTGAGCAAAAATATCACGGTATCACGGTATTGAAATTACACCTCACAAAACATAACATCTTAAAATTTTAGGGGGAAAATTGCCATTTTTCTACATTGTAAAAACAGTTTTAATTTTTAAACAAAATATATAACACATCATTACATTGCAAAATTAAAATGAGTATGTTCATAAAATCGAAAAAACCTTTAGTGAGCAACACAAGTTTTGATCACCAATAAATATATACCGTAAATTTCGGACTATAAACCGCAACTTTTTCCTCGTGATTTGAGCCCTGTGGCTTATAGTCCAGTGCGGCTTATCTGCTTGTTATTTATTTATTTTTTTGCAAGCCACCAGGAGACAATCCACCGGTCAAACAAATGTGTGTACCTGTTGCATGTGTCAATTTATGGAACAACCTTGAAATAGAACTGAAAAGATGTGAATCAATGGCTGAACTCGAAAAGTTTAAAAAATAAATCATTAAAAGCATTAAAAAATATGTCCACATTGAAAAAGATTGTGTATAAACGTTTAAGATGTGTAAATTTGACGTAAGGTATATATGATTGTATATAAATATTTATGATTGTATGTATGAATTATCTTTAATGTGTTTATATGGTCACTAAAATAATCTAGCAATTACACATTGGGAGACAGAAGAATATGCTATAGAAGAAGTGATTTTGAATTTGAACCACTATTTAACTCTGCAGTATTCTGTTAGTGTTATGTTGAAAATAATTCATTCATTCAATCAATATGCGTAAGTAACTGATGTTATGACCTGTGCGGCTTATCCATGACATTTTTTTTTTTTTTTTTTGCTCAATTTTTGCTGCTGCGGCTGATATACCAGTGCGCCTTATAATCCGGAAAATACTGTACATTAATTGCTTGTGATTGAACACATCCAATTTTAACTGAAATATGGGCACTTGTTAGTATAAAATAACAATATATTTTTAAAATGATCAATCATTCAACTACTATGGGTAAAAACAGCATTCTAAACACATACGGTGTAACTCAAAACAAAAACAAATTTGCATCGTTTGATCTCATCAACTTGCCATAGTGCGAGAGAGTTCGAGTGACAGAGGAAGCTTGTTTGCGTGTATGTGCATGCGTATGTGGGGGAAATAGTCAATGCAAAGTGACAGAATCCACATTTTACTACGAATTGATACACTTTAGCTGTAGTACCCAACTTATAGTGATATTAAAGCAGACAAACCAAGAACATGTGAACTGCTGCAGCAGAGGAGGACTCGTGTGTGATATGCAATGAGATTTTCACATTGATAAATTTTCACATTATTTAAAGATATGGAATAATACATGATGAATGCAATGACTTGAATTATATTCTTGTTTACTGTGATCAGTCTGGTTAAGTGGGTTGCCGGCAGGGATTTTTACAGTCCAGCAGGTGTCAGTATTCAGTGACTCAGTATCAATACAGTGGGTCATTGTGCCGACACGCTCAATCATTTTAATACTATTAAAATGAAAATGAGTTCAGGATTAAATGGTTGGTGCCTTATTTATTTGGTCTTTGTAAAATGAAACAGTGACAGCAACACTGAATAAATTGATAATACCACTTTGTTCTTAGCGTCTAAGAACAAAGCTAAATATGAAAAAAGGGAATTGCGAAAAATGTAAGCAATTTTGCATTTTTTCTCGTGGAACAGCCACTGGACTCAATTATAATCAGACTCACATGTTGCCGCTAGCATTGCTGCTAGTCTGCTATTGTTGATATTTGTAGATCAGGCAAGTTATATTATAAATTCCACATTATATTTTTTAAATTTAATGTTGTTTTGTTGTTGCAAAAGCACATCTCAAGACAGGATTGTTAACATGCCGTAAAAGTCACTCGGTGGGGCTAGATTTATGAACTTAATCTAGTGATGATGTTTTACAGTCAGGTAGATTGGCGTTAAAATACAAGCACCTGAATAAACTGCTTCTCCCGATCGCATGTCAAACAATGCAAATACAATGCACGTGGAGTGTGAAACATAAGGTCAATACAGAGTCGTTAAGTAAACAAATCCTAGCCGGACTAGCTATCCGCTATCACAGGCCCGTTTGGAGCTTTGGACGTGCAGCGCGGGAGTTGAACTAGCATGCAAGCATAATGCTACGAAAAACAGCAACATAGGGCATTTACCTGTGATGCAGGCATTGACGGCCGTGGGCTTTTGAGCTGTAACCACGTAGTTGTACGACATTTTTACGATTGTGGCAGATAAACACCAAAATAGTGTTATATCGCTCACTCGGGTGACAAAATCATTGAACTACAACTCCCGGAAGTAGATACCGAAGCAGTGTGTCCATGATGCATTGCGAGCTGCGAGCTAACAGCAACTAGCCTGCCCTAGAGCGTCCTCTTTGTCGCGGAGGCTACATTGAGAAAATGGGGATTTTCTGAAAGATAAGGGGGGAACTATAATATATAATTATTTTTACGACCCGCAATCACCTTTTAAACTTTAATCCATAATGAATAATGTTGAGGACCTAAACATGATCAAAAACTCACAAAACTTTGCACAGATATAGCGAAATGCTCGATGGAAAATGTGATATTATCAAGTTGTCTATATAAGTGGAAAAAAAAATCAGTAACGCCCTTACAATGGTTCATCAATTGTACATAACGTGTTGACAGTTAATTTTTACTTTTCGTTCGTCCATTTCAGAATATGTGGTCTTTAGTTTGACTAAATGAATTAATTTATTAAATTCTACGTTTCCGGTTGTTGTTTTTCACTATATATACATATATATTTTCCAAGCCTACATCAGTACAGAGTATGCACATGACCACAAGAAAAAAGTGGGGGATTTGATGGTTGACGTGCTTGCCTTTATTAGGGAAAATTACATGAACTATATAAAAGGAGGATGGAGTCCACACCCTACAGCGGACAGCTGTCAAGATGAGATCCAAGTTACTGCAATCACCTTTGCGACGTCAGAGTTCGGTATACCGTGTCGTCACCGACGGAAAAGTGCACACGATTGTACAGGGGAAACAAGGTTGTTTTTAGGTCAAAAACGCATGTTTCTTTTTCTCGATTTTCCTGTTTCCTGGATATTCTTTGTGAACTGTGTGCCAATTTGACAGTATACATAATACATAATGTAACGTGTGTTTGGTGCGTGAATATTGTTTAACGCCAGTCGAGGACACACGTACAAAACACGCAAGAGAGATTTTATGATAACGTGAAGAAAATTCTTTCTTTATCCTTACACAAGCAAGCCGTGACTTTGCTTTGTTGACCAAATGAACTGTCAGTTTGAGCTAAGCTGAAAACAATGGTTGGTTGCTAAGGCAACGACCTGTATACGAACGCTGAAAAAAAGACCTTCTAAAATAAAGGGGGGTAAACTCATTTGGTGCCTTGTGTGATTGTTTTAAGTAGAAGAAACGAGAAAAACGGAGCCAAGTCGTTCTCTTTTTTGGACTTGGAATTCAGATTTTTCCCTCAGCTGCAAGGTAAATAATGAACGTCATTTTTATTTTAAACTTTTCATTAAACCATTAAAACATCGCATTAAATGAAAACGACTCGATTTTCTACAACTTTCATTCCAAGGTAATTTCACAGTTTGCACTCAATGATGGAGTCTTCTGAAGAGAAGCCAGAAAACAATTTTCAAATCCAAATAACAGTCAATCGTGCAACTAATATGGTGAGTTAAAATAGCTTGGATTTCTGTTATGCTATTTTAAGAACAGAATACTGACAATACAATGTGGTTGCATGCTTAGTGTCAACAGACTGAGGTTCAGGAAAATATTGATCACATTTCTGACAATAATATGAACTGGTATGAACTATTTTGTATTCATTTGGCATTCCAATCCCTAATTCAAATTGTACTTTTTTTCTTGTAAGCATGGAAAAAAGGCAGGAAACGTTCAGAGTTTTCTTCAGATGGAGCTTAATGGCATGATGTTGGGAGAGTCTGAAAAGCGTGCTGTGGATCCTGCAGCCCAGTACATCGAATATGACTTCACACACAGTTTTCCCTGCTGCAATGAGGTTCTGCCTCTCAGTGAGATACCACATAAACCAGTCATAGGTACTGTGAGTTAAATGAATTGCTGAATTTTTGTATGCTTGCTTGTTTGTTTGCTTGCAATGTTTGTTTGGTTTGTTTGTTTGCTCTGTTCTGTCAAACTATTACTGGAAACGTATATTATATTATATATTAAACGTATATATATATATATATATATATATATATATATATATATATATATATATATATATATATATATATATATTACCCTTCGAACGGATTTCAACAGTGAAGTCTGTTGCTGCTACTGCTGGCTGCTCTAAAAACCACATCATCCTTCTCACTATGTATAAAATATCAAAACAAAGATCAAGCACAAACGTATAAACTGTTAAACTAAATAATGTCCAAAACATTATTTAGGATGCAGCCCATGCGGCCTGGTACCAGTTGATCCATGGACCGGCCTCAGACCGATGGTTGGGGACCGCTGCTCTATTTAACAGACTGATCATGCATGCATATAGTTCCAATATTATATTTATAGAAAATGGATGGATGGATATTACCAACAGAATACTGCAGAGTTATATTTGAGTTCAAACTCGAAATCAATACTTTGATAGCATTCTGTCTCCCGTTGTTTAATTGATAGATTATTTCAGTGAACATTGCACACACTGCAAGTAAATAATATATTCAATCATAAATTTATAAATACAATCATATATAGTGTATACCGTATATCAAATTTACACATCACAAACTTCTATACAAGCTCTTATTTAATTTAGACATTTTTTTAAAAATATTTGTCATAGTATATTTTAAAACTATTTTCAAGCACAGCCACTGATACACATCTTTTCAGTTCTATTTCATAGTTGTTCCATAAACTGACTCCTTGAACTCACATTTGCTTGACCGGTGGGAAAAACCAGCAGATAAGCCTCATTGGACTACAGTATAAACTGCAGGGCTGAATTCATGATGAAAAAGTCACGGCTTATAGTCCAGACCAAAAAAAAAATATATATATATATATATATATATATATATATATATATATATATATATATATATATATATATATATATATATATATATATATATATATATATATATATATATATTTTTTTTTTTTTTTAATTAAATTTCAATTTTTTTATTTTTTTTTTGTTGCTGTCAGTGACGTTGATAGAGCTTGTTCCTGAGAAGAAAAAAGTAGAGGCAAAGTCATTAGTCCTGGGCCAGGCAGTGATTGACCTTTTGCCTTTGCTGCAAGGTAAATGCATGCTTTTTATACATTGACATATTACATTTTTTTTAATCAATTTATAAATTAAATAGCCAACCAATGAAGACTGATATGTATGTATGACATTTTTACCTTCTATTTAAGTGTAAGTGATATTGTACAGCTTTCTGTGCTTCTTTAACCATGGTGCTGTATTTGTCCTAGCCTTTGTTCTTGACGTCAAAAGTATTTCTCATCAAAGAGAAAGCATTGAAAGAACTCACTATGGAAGCTGAAATTTTGCCCAGATGGTGAAATTATGTCAAATTGCAACACAGCACAACCACTTAGCTATTCTTGTAGTATTTTAGCCAAGGGATAGCACAGTACTATCCCTTGGCTAAAATACTACAAGAAGATGTGAAAAAAATTGACTAAAAAATTATTAAAATACGGCAGAATGTTTAAATTAAGCAAGGTGTTAACAGCAAGAAATACAAAAATAGGTAAGAGTCTTTTAATAGCTAGGGAATCTTACTATGTACAAATAATATTTTTAATGTTCTGTCAACAGGTCAAAGCAGCTTCTCAACCACAGTGGCACTACATGCAACAAACGCTGCCCCAGAAAAGGGCTCCATCTCGCCCCTCATTACCAAGGTCAGTTAGCTTTGCTAAGAATTCTATTTACTTATACTAAACAGGGTTTCATTGATTTTGACAGGCTCATGTTGCTAAATAATGTAGCCGAAGTAATGGAGCATATCAGTACAGTTAAAGGAAAATTGTTTCATCCATCCGACCATCCAGCCATCCATCCATCCATTGTTTTTGCAATTTGTCTGCTACTTACTTTGCGTACATGGATCAACACATGTATGACTTGTTATACACGGTAAATAAATTGCTGCTCCATGAGTAAAATTCCTTTTATTCAAAGCTGCCTTCTGCTGCATATTCTGATGAGACATTTATCATACCACACTACGTCCTGTTTGAAGAACTGCAAAGTATACATAACAAATTACTGCAAAGTATACATAACAAGTCATTTTGTTTAAATTACTTTCCATCAGACAATAATTATTATCTTTATGTAAAGACTAAAGATAAAATAACATCCTCAGGGTTTTGGAGGGAAATCACATTCTCCTGTTTTTACATTCAGACAATAATCCAGAACATGTAACCCATGTAGCCCCCTATTTTGGATGTATGTGTCAGTGCATCGGCTCCATTACTGACTGAAGAACAACTTGCAACTTCCAACCTGATGAAGGTGTCTTTGGAAACAGCCTACTCACTCCCTGACGCATTTAATCACAATTTTGGGGCAAATGCCCCAACATACGTATGCACTGCTGTAATGGAGGTCCCATGTACTGCAGAGGTGAGTGGTAACACTTTGCTTTTTATGTAAGCTCTTGCACTACAGATCCACCTGTTATGACCTAGAACGACACTTGACCATGTGAAGACCTTCACCAAGGTTCTCTTGTGCCTCTGTTGACTTGACTCTGCGTGATAAAATATTTGGTAGTTTCCAGGTTACCTCCTGTTCAAAGAGGATGAATGAGGACATTTTAATCTGGATGCTGTTTTTGTATTTTCCTAATGACATAGTGATTTAAATTAGAAAAACATATATATTTGTGCCAATATTTCTTAGGTTGCTCCTTTGCACAGAGTTGTGTGAATTTATGAAATTCAAATGGACTAACTCCTACTGTATCTATCTATCTATCTATCTATCTATCTATCTATCTATCTATCTATCTATCTATCTATCTATCTATCTATCTATCTATCTATCTATCTATCTATCTATCTATCTATCTATCTATCTATCTATCTATCTATCTATCTATCTATCTATCTATATATATATATATATATATATATATATATATATATATATATATATTATGGTTTCATTTCTCCTCTGACTACCAGAAAGACCAGCTATTGTTGTTTAGTGAAGGACAGCTAAAGCCAGGGGGGCACAGAGAAGACAACGGCCGGTTGAGAAAGAGACCATATCATGCTGCCTTGGCTCCAGGAAACCAATTTTTGCCAGAAACCTTTTTCCACACTCAACCTATGGATCAAGAAGATGGCGAGCTCACTGGTTTAGAGGTATTTTACCTGCAAATTCAACCAATTCCTAGTTTCAAAATACAGTACATACTAGAAGGGTGTTGTTAATAACCCTGCCAAATATGAATGTAAAACCAGAAATGAAAAAAATCAAATCAATTAGCGGCACAGTGGTTATTTCGTCAGCCTCATAGTTCAGGGACCCAAGTTCAAATCCACCTTACTACTGCCTGTTGTGGAGTTTGCATGTTCTCCCAGAGCCCGCGTGGGTTCTCTCCGGGCACTCCGCCTTCCTCCCACACTCCGAAACCATGCATACAAATTGTATTGGACATGCTAAATTGTCCTTAGGTGTGATTGGGTGCTTGAATGGTTGTTCGTCTCTGTGTACCCTGCAATTGGCTGGCAACCAGCTCAGGATGTCCTCCGCTTACTGCCCGATGTCAGCTGGGATAGGCACCAGCAAGACTGTGACCCTTGTGAGGACAAGCGGCTCTTGAAAATGGATGGATAGAATTGTTATAGTCCATAAATAGGTGTGGTCAATGTGTATCAAGATGAAATATACAAAAACTCATGTTAAACAGTATGTTAAACACAATAATGATTATGTAGGCTAGCTGCTAACGTTAGCCCCACCGAAACCAACTATTTTTGAAACATCCCGAAAAAAAAAATACAAGTCAGCAAAGTTGAACTTATGAAAAACAGTCAAATTATCTCAGTATCTCCACAATTGAGCACTCCAGAGTTTTTAATTCTTGCGCAAGTTTTGGGCACGTACCCTTAAAGTTATAAATGTTTTATCACTTAAACTGAAAGCAGTCCTTCTCAAATAGTGGGGCCCCCTGGGGGAGTGTGTGGCAATGCCAGGGGTGGCGGGGATGACCCCAGCGAAAAGGTTATTTTTTGCCATGTGAAGTCATCTACTATAAATTAAGGATTAGCATCTTCTTTTTCAGGCACTTTGATGCACTTAATGTTGATTAAAGTAATATATTTTCAGTTTTAGCCTACCTGTAACATGTATAAACACAGTAAAAAAAAAAGCAGTTATCTGTTATCTGTTGGGGGGCTTTGTCAAAAATTATTGCGAAGCGCTGCCTTAAATTGGTATGCTATATGTATTTAAAAACAAACGTCACTAAGATTCACTTTTGGTTTTTAATAAAAGTTTATGATGGAAACTGTTTCAAAAGGTTATGAATTAGAGCTGCAACTAATGATTGTTTTAATAATTGATTAATCCGTCATTTAAATTGTTGACTGATCAATGAATCTGATGTATTCTAAAATGACAATTTTAAAAGTTTGTTAACTTCATTTAATTTTTCTCTCTTTATCCAAAGACAGTATATTTCAAATATTTCAAACTTTGATTGTGTTACAGATTTGGTCAATAACATCTCACAAACGGCAAAAATGTTCATCATTGTTTTCCAAAGTAAAAGCAAATGACATATTTTGTCTTGACACAAATATCAATCTTTCCTGGATTTCCTGGACTGCAGAAATCAGGCATTGACTGTTGAGAAGCTGAAATTCCGAGTTTCCACACAATCTTAAATAATTCTAAATGATTAAATGGTTATCTTTTTATATTTTTTTAATCTGATAATCGATTAGCCAGTTAATTGGTTACAGATAATTGTTAAACCTATAGATGTGAACTTAAATTGGTGTATATCATACCAGAAAATATGAGTACTGTAATTGGAACAATGTGATTGTGTTTAAAAAAGGAGGCTGTACTGTAACATATTGTAAACATGGGATATATTATCATAAAGTGAGCTTAGTTTGACAACACATGAAAAAAAGAAACAACAGAAAGTAAGCAGTGTGCAGTCTGGAAATAATGCAAAATCTGGTCTAAATGTTCATGACAGGACCGTGAGTTTCGTAATGAAGCAGAAACTGTGCTGAACAGAGTGAGCTGGGACATAGAAATGCCCTGTTTTCTGGATGCAGAAGGAATTACCAGGTCAGATTCACAAACACACACAATTATTTCACCATCTGATGGATGCAAGCTGTCATCACGATATTGCCAAAATGGTTGATTTCTCACCTAACCTGTCTCCCTGGGAATTGGTGATGCTAATTGTCAATTTATAAAATGATTTTACTTTATTTTTAAAAGAGATTCACCTGACTTCAAAAGTATGATAGATCAAAGAACACATCCAAGTATTACAGCGGGTAGAATCCTGCTTGGGAAGTTAGTTTATTGCTTGTCTTCTTAGCTACAGAGAGCATAATACGAATGTAAGACCAGTTTGATGAAAAGAGCCATCACCTAATTCCATGTGTGCCAATGCCATAAAACACATCTGTCCTGGAATGAAGATTTGAGTTCATGTGTTGTAATGTTGAGATTGTTGACTGGATTTCAGGTTGCGTCAAAAGATCACAGAATGCAGATTCTGGCCACTTGAGATCATGAAGTCAACGGGTGGCAATGAAAAGGGAGCAGCTTCCAAGGTGGAGTGACACCCTCTGCCGGAACCATTCTATATTGTGCAATGTATAGCGTTCCCCAACTAAAGCCCCTATTAAACTGAGAAGGCGAGTGTGGTGAGTTCCCACGAAGATAGCGGCTCTTTTGGTCTTGCCAGAGTGCGTTCAAAATGTCGCCAGATGTTCACCTGTATCCTTGTCCCAGGAAGAGCTGCTCCGTTCGCCGGCTCTTGCCAAATCTTCGCCCCTCAGTGGAAGCGCGTAATGCAGCATTGCTGAACATAGATCAGCATAGGTGCTCACGAGCAAGACCAGCATGCTGTTGTTGCCCCTGCCGGTAGCTCATGATACCAGCAAGTCACCAGCTGGTTATTAGCTACCAAGAGCTACTGACAGAGCATTAGCAACATGCTGGACAGCTGTGCCTTGGTGGAGCGAGTTGTTCAGTCAATGTAAGATTGGCTGTTTGAATCCTCTCTGTTTTAATTAGCTTTTGCTACTGGTTCCTGTTTGCAGCTGGTGACACTTCTAAGAGCAGCACAAAAACACCACATGTAGTGCAGTGAGAACTTATGCTAGTCTAGCATTGCAGAATGTACACTGGTGTGGCACTTCTCTCATATGAGTTTTTTTGTGTGTAGCAAACAGAAGAGGAACCCCATGTCCCCTCTCACGGTGTGGCCTTCATTGATTTGGGCCGCTTACTGTATCCAGGAGTTACCCATGTGCGAGGAGCATACAGTATTCAACCTTACTCAAGCACTTTGTTACTTAGCAAGGTACTGTAAATTGAATTAAAAAAAAAAGTTTTTTGGTTTGACTTTTGGAAATAAGGCCCCTTATTCATGATTCAAGATTTCTTTAGTTAGTGGTTATAGTATAACAATCTTTTATTTACATATTTCAGTCAATATGTGGTTCTTGATCCTAATTTCTTATTGTTGTTTATAAATGATGTTGATAAAATTCCAAGCAAAGAAATATCTCTCACTTAGAAGAGCATTCATGATTCAGATGGTAACATCCACCATTTAACAATGAACCGGCAACTGAAACGTTTCTCAACACTATTATGACCCAATTTGATTTCATTTCCCCTTCCTTTGCAAATGTATATTAGGATATTCTTTTACCACAAACACGCAGTATTCAAACTAAACCTCACATTTGCATGGCATATTCTAATATATTCCCTGCTTTATTCAGGCCAGGCGAAATGTCAGTTTGTTGAAAGAGCAGTTAAAACCCGGAGGCAGCAAAGATCGTTCTGTTACACTCACGGGTGCAAGTTCTGCAAAGACAAATCCGGGAAAGCCCAAGGACACCAAGGCGCATGTTAAGGTTAGTATGTCAAGGTTATTCTTTCAGGAGCACAATATTTAATAAATTGAAAAGAGGTTGTCTTCCCTGTTTCTTTGTTAGTTGTTAGTTCCTTGCTAGTTGTGCCTGTTGTTCTAATGTCAAGTAGATGCAACAAGTACATTTTATGTTGTTACCCAGCAATTTGTTTCACTTGGTGTGGTTGATATTGTCAGGCGACCGTCAATCAAAGTGGAATGAACCCGGCTGAATCGGATGGGTCCGATCACATCCCTCCAGACAGGAAAGTAAGCTTGCTCGTCTTTTTTTTTAAAAGATGACCCTTGAAATGAACTCGAAATGAAAATGATCAATGTCTTCTTCATTATTGAAAGGCATATATGGACTTCAGGTCATACATCATCATTGAAATTACACTGGCGAAACCGCTTATACCCAAAACATCTTCAGAAGAGTTGGCAAAGAGGTACTGTAATAGACTTCATCTTACAAATGCCTAATTAGCGTAAAAATACTCTGACACATTTCTGTATCTCCTGTAGGGTGAAAGCACTCATCCCTCCAAGACCTCCATCTTCAGGAGGACCTAACAAAGCTGAAAGAGTAAAACAACACACACGCATAATCGATCACTATATTCCTATTTTTGATGAGGTCTTGCTTGCAATGCCAGAGTACAATAAAGAGTACTTGAAAGTACCAAGTACTGATCAAAATCAAATTTTAATATGTATTTTTTGTTTTATTAAGTGATTTTTTTCTTTTTTTTAAAGAATAAATCTCCTGATTTCTTCAGTAAAATGTAAAAAGTAAAATGATAATGATGACTTAATAATTTAAGTAATCGGTTTGGGGAAAGCCACTAAATTAACGCAATAAATAATGCAGCTCTCTTGATAATGTACTGTATGTGTTCGGTAGGCTAGATTAAAGAATGGAGTGAGCCGTATTGTGTCCCAAGAGCCATACGTTGCCCACTCCTTTGCTAAAGTATTGATACTTTTCTTTCATACAGGCTGTACTGAACTTTCACAAGCAGGTGGGCAATGTGGTAAAGCATATTTTGGAGCAATATGAGGAGTTGTTTGGAGCTAGACTCAAACTGCCAAGTGACTGCAATCGAGAGCAAATGATGGCTCAGCTCATGGGAGCGCTCAATGTGTCTGGGAGATATTTTGACTTCAAAGAGCAAATGAAGGTCTGCAAACTGCATGTGTCACCACCATTTTACTTTCAAAACATAGATTTTTCGGCCAGGTGTGCTGAAAATTGCACAGGTTTCACGTAGTGATTTACTGTGTGTATGCTTAGCCCACTGTTGTCAGATATGTGCGTGACAAGATGCAGCAAACAGACACATTTACTGAGCAACAGGATCTGCATGAATTCGTCAGCAAGCTCTATGTGGATCTGGTTGATGAGATGCATGTCGCGCTCAACAAAGTACATGCAAAAACCCATCATGCGTACACTTGCACACATCACATGTCATTCGGTCACCATTTTATGCTTTCCCTACTAGATTTATTCAAATGGAATTGAGGAGGACTCTCCTGATGAGATCCATTTGAGTACCGCTCATCTTCGACATTTTGCTCGAGAGGCTCAGCTCATTGGGGATTATGATCTGGCGGTCCGCTACTACCAAGAGGTAATCAAACTAAACTCCCATTCAGAGCTCCTCATTTAAATCGTCACTTCAAATCCAAAGTATTTTGGCCTTCTGCGTGAACAGTAATGCTGATGGCTGAAGCAGCCCAAAAATCAAAGCCTGCAAATCTTTTGTGCAATTTCCTGCAGCTGGTTGTCAGGTATCCCCGTGAACCCTCTCACAAGTTTGAGTGGGGAAGCCTCTACATGAAGACTGGAGAATATATGAAGGCTAAAATGTGTTTCCATGATGCTGTTGCCGTCCAGCAGTCCCATCAGCCTAGGTCAGAGGGGCTCTTTTCATTTTAAACTGAAAGATGTTTTATGTAGAATGCTTACTAAGAACCCGTTTATTTGTATCCATTTTTTTTTTTTTTTCACTTTTTAGTCTGATGATGTGTGGCGTGGTCGCAGCCATGTTTGATGATTTTGAGCAGGCAGAGACTTTCTTGGAACGAGCAACCAGCATAGAGCCTCCAAGTTTGGTGGCCTGGACTTTGCTGGGTAGGTCCTAAAACTTGCTAGATGCATGCAGAAAGAAGCTTCATTCTTTTTCTGCATTTGCTTTTCCAGGTTTGGTCCAAGACAGCCAGAGCAAATCCTTCCTAGCTGAGATGGCTTTCCTGGAGGCCAAAAGCCTCCTGAAGGCAAAGGAAGCCAGCAATCAGACCCAGAAAGGAGAAGAGTCCGATGTGGATGAGGAAAGTGACAAGCCGAAGGCCCAGGAAGAAGACAAGATCATTCCACCTCCAAGCAACTCTCCTAATGCGAGGCATAGTGGTAGGAATCGCTCCCTTTTTTGAATTTCAAATGGAAAAAGGGATGCTATTATGGAATCTCAGACCCACCAGTTAAAAAAAAGCAAAGAGCCTGTTTCTGTCAAGGTACTTTTTTGGCGGAATAAGGCTTCAATGTAAAATTGATAAATTGGGGATAGGTTTCTAATTATAAAATTTTGTTTTATTCTATTCAATTGTGAAGAATTAAGAAGAAGAATTAACAATAAAAACACTGAAATAGTGTTCATTTATCTTTTACAGTTTTCTGTTCATTTGAAAGGATATGTAGTTGTTTGTAAGCCACATTTTGTAACTATTATGGCGCCCTCTTTTTCAGACACAGAGAACTGTGAGACCGTGCATAGTGAGCCAAAAGAAAAACGAATCATCAAATCCATTTTCACCGAGACTCTTGAGTTTCTGTTGCACAACTACGCCCTGAAGGTAAAGAAGCGCACAGCAACCTGCTTGTTAAGACTCACACTGATCAAACATAGATAAAACCAAATGGAAAAATCTACTTCCGCTGTAATGTTGTAACCCTGTGGACAAAAAGTAACCTTTCTCTAACATATACAGTAATCATCGAAACAAGAGGAAAGCCGAGGTTCCACAGTTAATCTGGCACCTTCTTTATATTTTCAGATGGCAGAGCACGCGCTTTCCAAGGAACTTTTTTCAAAGAGCGATCACCGTTTTCATCTGGCTTGTGTACAGTTCCTCAGAGCTGAGTATTGCAATGCTATTGCTACTCTCAGGGAGGCGCTACTTCAGGTAGAACAGGTAGGTACTCTGCTGGCAACAGAAAAATAATTCACTTAAGTATTGTTGAATTATACTGTACCTTAGTTTCACCAGACTGCCTTATTTTCCCAATTGCTTTTAGGACCTTGTGTTAACTAAAGCTTGTTTCACACTTTGAGCAGGTTGCGGATATGTGGGCTCTGGATGGTCATTGTCACTACTTGAGTGGCCTATTTGTAGAGGCTCAGGGGTGTTATGAGCGGAGCCTTGACTTCCCGGAGCCCCCATCAGATAGTCACCTTGTGCTTCTCCGTCTGGGATCCATCTATCTACAGCAGAAGAAGGTTAGGCATGATAGACACATTTATGTATGTATTAAATTACTTATTGCTGAATGAGTGTATGGAATTTGATAGTTGGTTTGATGTCAAAAATTTAAAGCGTCATTGTCTATTTCTGGTGTTATTTTTAGTTTGAGCAAGCAAAAATAACTTACCTGCAAGCATGTGAAAAATCTCCATCCTGCCTTACCTGGTTGGGCCTGGGTATCTCCTGTTACCGGGTAAAAAGCCATCTACCATCTTATTCATAATCGTAGATGCTAAAAATTAGGTTTTGCAAAATATATTCTCTTCTGACTAACATTATTGGTCTGGGAAAGTAGATCCTGAAATTCTGTGAAACATATAGGAAAAAGTTATTTTTTTATCGAAACTGCGATTAATTTACAAACTTGTGTTTTACCATTTTTCCACAAACATTATGCAGTCATTTTGCCACACACATGCAATCTTATGTGACGTACAGTGGGCTGTAAATTTTAATTGGTTTGGGTATTTGTATTGGTGGGATTCCAATTTGTGAAGAATAAGATGTCACTATTCTCCCTGAGTTCCAACACAAAGATATACACAACAACATGTATAAAAAGCCATTTACATTCACGAAATAAATAATACTTCACCCAAATCACTTCTTCCACATCAAATATTTAGTTCGCATACAATCATTAGTCCAGTCAGTGGTTTGGGTAAGGTTTAGAATGAAGAGAAATTGGTTTTGCTAAAATACTATTTAGTCCCTGTGAACTCAGTAAGATCGATTTTAAAGGATGAACAATACATCTTATTTGTCAACTTGTTGCTTCAATAGTCCTGCTTCACAGATGAGATATGTGTGGAAAAATAATGTGTTAAGATTTCTTTGGTGTACAATTACACTTCATATTTTCATCATTTTTAAATCATTTCCAAAATGCAGTTAATTGATGACTGTAGATATTCATGGTAAATATATATTTCAGATTATATGTTTTATTGTTTCCTCTGATTTTTTTTATGATGAAAATGGAGACTTGTTTAAACGTATCCTCATTTATCTGAGTGTAGATGGACGAACTTTGCATAGCTGAAGAAGCCTTGACAGAGGCCAACCATTTGAACAATCAGAATGCTGAGGTGTGGGCCTACTTGGCACTGATTTGCCTCAGGGTGGGTCAAAATGCTGTTACGACTGCTGTTTTTATGTGAGATCAGATTTGTTCAAAGATTTTAGGTTTACCCTCAGATCAGGGATCCCTGTGCACTTCCATTAATCCCCGAACTCAGGAAATTCCCTTTTGTCATTTCAGTTCGACAGGCAAGAGGAAGCAACGCTGTTCTACAAATATGCTATCAGAGTGCGTTATATTTTTTTCAAAGATATGTTTGTGTATTTGTTTTGTTTTTTTTACAGCTCAACTGACATTTTTTTTTCTTACGCTTTATATTTTTTTTATGTTCACAGTTCAACCTGGAGAACACAGCACTTCATGAGGAGGTGAAAGAGCTGCAGGATCAAGCCCAAACCCGTCCTCTGGCATCAAGCTTTGAACCACACTCTTAACAGAGAGGTTTACATCTTTGGAGCAAACACAACAAACCAATGTCTATGATTAGGGATTTAAAAGGTTTTCTAATCTAGTAAATTATTATTTTTAAAGGGACAATGTGGCCAATCAGCGCCTTCTCTGCTGGCCTAACGTAACCTGACATCGTTAATATCATTAATAAAAGTCAGTTAATAAAATCAGAAATAATGTCAGTTAATAAAAGTCCATTTTATTTAAAATTTATTTTTCATATATATATATATATATATATATATATATATATATATATATATATATATATATATATATATATATATATATATATATATATATGATTCATATTGTGTTCATTTGCTTACGCTCCTTCCAGTGTTGTGCAGGCGTCTGTGCACTGTAACTGATTGGGAACATAAGTAAAAGATGATTACGATAGGCAATCAGATCACAAGTTGGAGACATTAGGACCAGCTAGAAGGCCTCACATTGAACGTGACATCTACGGGACCTGTGATTGGATGGGAGACAGCGCCAACCGATAGCAGACCAGAATTGTAGTGACGGCCACTGAAAATAAGTGTAATTACAAAAAACGCCTGAGGATGGAGACGAAACAACACAAACACAGCCAGGCCCCTAGGGTCATGACAGTTGTTTTGGTCACAAATCCGTGAAAATACAATAGCGAGGGGATGAAAAAACTCAGCATTCCACATCGCAACATGAAAAGTCAGAGACGCTGTAACACGGGGGTCCACTGTATTTTTATTGGAGTGCATCACAAAGAGTCTTCACACACAGCTAAAATACAAAGCACTGTGGAGCTTGTTACTTAAAAACAATCCATATTAAAACCACACCTTCTTGTGCAAAATAAATAAAAATAGTTGAAACAGATCAGTGTTCAATAAGATGACACTACCAACATAAAATAATTTAATGTCATTTTAGAAACTTCCTAACATACTTAGTCGAATTTGAATATTAAACAATAGAAATATATGCAACATTTAAAAATATAAACAATATAACATCAAAGGCTCATCACTAAATATTAAAGTAATTTTTTGTGCAGAAGACCCAACATGAGGTTCAAACTTTAAAACAACTCAAGACAAAACATATATACACATTTTGGCACATGGAAACAACATGTTTCACAACCAGAATTCCTTTGTGATTGACATAACAAGTTCAGTCTATGGATAAGTACAACAAATATTGCCTCAATTGTTTTGATTATTCTTGAAAAATAAAATGCAAACGTTTTCGAGAGTACCATATATACAACATGACCGGAAATGTGTGAAAGAAAATAATTCTCATAGCTGCAATTTCAATTTCTACACTTTTTTTTATAGCCCCGCTTACCACATACTTCTGGTCTTGTGGATTTTACAGCTTCCCTGGTATTTTGAGAAACATTCTTCTGGGTAGCCCGGGGGTTTAGGATCACTGCCTGACCTGTGCAAAAACCTCTTGCAGCCACGGTGAATCCTCATAGAGACGAGGGTCACCCAAATACTCTGAGGTCCTCTTGTAGAAGTAGTAGTACAACACAGACACTGTTAACACATTTCAAAGCGTAAAAATAGGGAAAATAAAATTCTTAAAACACCTGTCACCTGTCTATGCAAGTAGAACCCTTAGAACCAAGGTCTATCAAAGCCAGAGACCAGAGGTCTTCAACCTGTAGCTCCGATCATCCTTAAGTTGCAGCTCTCCATGGTTTGGGAAAATAAATAATACTTGGTTCAGATCGACTATGTGGACGGCATAACAAGTCACACATTCAGATTACTGTCTGCTAGTTCCTTTCTTGAAACAGACAGTAACAACCTTGGCTAACACGAACACCGCTAAAATCTAAAAGACATATGATGAACGTAAACAGGAAATACAGTGTACATTTCCAGATTAAAAGCAGATACTTCAAAATAAGATAACACAGGTAAGTAAACAATACTAACGGAAGGGCTTGAAGAATTCTTAACACAGAATAAATCTCATCTTGATGCCTGTTTGTGAACAGACGTTGGTTCAGTCTGCTTGCTTCTTTTAATGAAAATAATGTAGTACAATCTTGGTTAACAAAAGCTGGTAAAAGGAACTCCTCAAGGAACTCCTCTTGCTGCATGTGTGTGTGTGTGTGTGTGTGTGTGTGCATGTGTGCGCATGCGTGTGTGTGTGCATGTGTGTGTGTGTGTGACTAAAGAGTTTGCCTCTCCCAGTGTTGCCTTATCAGTGGAAACCGGGTCAAGATGACTCTGAGTGTTAAAGGTTGCTGACCCCCGGACCAAATCCGAAACCATGGTGTGCTGACCTTCAGCAGTCAAATCAAATCAATCCCTAAAACATCCAGACTGAAGGGATCAGAACATAATACTGAAGGCTTTACACTTTACACTTTACACTTTACACTTCCAGTCAGCTTTAAATTAGATTTTTTGAACATTTTGATACTGGTCTATCAATCACTAAATGGTGATGTACAATTACTTAGATTCATGTGTTTACATGAATCTAAGGTACGTAAACTTAGACCACTGCAAATGCAAGGGCACATACAAATATTTTCTGGCTCGGATCAACTGAGAGATATGACTAGATATTAGTTCATTTAGTGATCCAATTATCAGATTAGGTGTACATGTAAATCCAAACTACATTACATGAAGGCTGCAAGGATCATGTTCATTGAAAAACTAGAAAACATTGGTAAGCACTCATTTTCTTTATCTGGCCTTCAACAAAAATGAAAACGAGATGAATAATGTAGAGAAATACTTCGTCTGAATTGATGAGTCAAACGCCTGGAAATAAAATGGTTTAAGTAACCTTGGAGTAACAGCTCGACTCAATTCACTTACGTGAACTTACTCGCTTACATACTAACGATCAAAATCAGCTATATGTCCTGAACAAAGAGCTAGGAAAGACTTCATTACTTAATTGTTTCACTTAGGTTGACATAATAGTTACAATGTCTTTCTTACCAGCTCTTTGAAACACAAATAACACCTGAAGGCCATCTGTCCAAATAAATTGGTTGGTATTTAGCCATCGCAGATTCTGCAAATATAGAGAAAGCATCATATATGACTTTGCTTTTCATCACACAATACAAAGAACAGCTGTGGAAAGAAAAGATATTCAGAGTCAGACAGTGAATGTGAATGCTCTTTTGCATTCAAACACAAGGATGATTGAAAGGCTTGATGAATATGGGAAAGTAGTAGGAACCAGGACTTAGTCAGATGCCGATCCAATTGAATGCCTTTTCAAGAGTTGGCATGTGATGTGATTGCCGGTGAGGTCATTACAGTTAAGCATTTTTTAAAATTTAATTATTAGGTTAGTTCACGCATTCCATTATTGCTTTTCTGGTGTCCATTGTTAAATTATGCAATACATCAAAAGAGTGAACTCACTTAAACCCAAAACCTGTGTCACAAAAATCCAATTAATTTGCTTTTCCCTTAGGTACATTCTTTTTCATTGCACTTTTAGATAGTGAGCAAATGCATTATTTCAGGTCTTTTTGGTTTGACAATATCATATGCTCCCACTCACCATGAGCCAGGAATGGAGTATTACACTGAAGGTCAAATAGAGTGCAGAGAGCATTAGCAAAGCTCTAAATCTCTCCAACAATATGGCTACCAGACCGACCTGGAACACGTAGGTGTTGAACAGCATCAAGAGAATGATGATGAGGTTGAACAAGATGCCAATGTCCTGAATGCTAAAAGTAAGAGACAGAAAATAAGATAATGGATATTTCAAACACGGAAGTGTTTAGTCACCAATGGTAGAACCGTTTCCTTTCTTGAATGATCTTAAATCATCTTAAAAGTTTTCACCGCATGGTTGAACTTACACGAAAAGTACTAGCTGCACCGCTTGTTCATGTCTAAGCAGCTCGCCGAATGAGTTGACAAATAAGTCGAAGGAGAGCAGGCTGAGTTGAATAAGCAGCACCAGTGAGTAGTTGCTAGGTTGGAGCTTCTCCGTCCCATAGGCTGGGCGCCCGGGCGGATTCTGGTTCCACAATGGATCCAAGGCTGCGCTGAACTCTATGTACAAACATCAATCTGCAATAGGAATTCCTGGGCTTATGAGAGGCACACGGAGACCCTCTGTTGGTTTTCGATTGAGTCACTTGGTTGGATGAGCTGTCTGGAATGGACTGCTTTCAACACGTCATGACTGAAATGAGTAGTTTTGCATCAGTTCGGGCAGTGTGCTTGTGAAGCCTCCAGTAATGGCAAATTTCTACTTGTTTTGGTTTTTTAATTGAGTCTTCATTTTGAAACTGGAGAGACATCTGTATTGAAATCCAGACACTAGAAAATGACACAAGGGAGACACATTTGTATTCCAGTTGAGAGCATCACGCTACAAATCATATTTACTGCATAGTGCAAATGTCATTCTCTTACGGATTTGGATGCATTTATTCATGCGGTGTCTTGAATTTGATTGGAAAGTTAACGCACGCCCATGCGTGCGCACACACACACACTCACCCACAGATTGAGTCTATGTCCTTCCAAACTGCCACACAGGGGAGGGGGATAGATGAATGTTTCTAGCCACGTCAGGCTATGTTATCAGGAAAGCGCCCGATACTTGGTGAAAAATGTGTGTGCGGTGAGTTCAATCCCATCCCATGTCAATACAATCCAAACACATGAAATGCTACGTCTTGATTAAACTCGAGGCCTAAATTAAACAAGATTTTTTTTCTGTCATGGACTTTTGTTTTGTTCTTGAATGACCTTACATCTTCACCTAATCTTCTTGATCATTCACTACAATTTCAAGACAATAATGTTAAAAAAAAACAAAAATCAAATTAGGGGTTTCAAAGAAGAGTTAGTTTTACATTGTGAAGACATGTCAAAAGACTTAGAACATAGTACATCTCTAGATATTTGCTTTAATACCTCAAATATGCTCTTAAAATGTTTGGAGGTCATAAATATGTATAAAAAACAGGCAGCTAGGTGCCTCCTGAAAAATACCTCAACTACACACAGCTACACGTTAGTTCCAAAAAGAAGCCCTACTTGCGATTGAACTGCGGAAATGAATAAAAGTTTACCTGTATACATTTGTCAAGCTGTTCCTTGAGTGATGATTTATAAATGTTCCACAAAGAAAAAATAAAGCCTGAGTACCAGTTCCACTTACTTGCCTCCGCTACAAGAATAGCAAAGTCCAATTCATCACCATCTGCCATCTAAAAAAAAAACGGTCTACTTGTCACTCCAGTTGCTGCCCCAGGGATCATTTGTTGAGGCTTTGTAAATAATTATCTAAGACTGTGATACATCCCATGGACCAGGATGAATGTATGACAGCCTCTCAATCGACTCCCAGTGGATCCTCTTTTCGACCCAGAAGGCCCATCCAGGAGATGTATTAATAGCTTGGCACAGCCATAACAGGTGTGCAGGAGATTAGGCGTCCTCTTCAGAGGAGAGCAACAACTTAGAGCCTTTATACTGACTATTAACACATAGAGATTAGCAGACGTCAGCAGTGCTCTTATCCGTAAAATGATGAAATGTTTGACAATATGACGTGAGGAATGGCTCTGGTAAAAGTGTTAGAATACACTTTCCTAAATGTGAAAATAAATCATTTTAGAAATGTGTGTATATGTGTGTATTCTTGTGATTACTATTGATGGGGAAGTCACCCCAAAGCTTTTACTCTGCAATAAGGAGTTATGTTCGATGCACCCTGACTAGTCAAAACAAATCATTCTTATTATTAATGTGCAAGTTCCATCTGTTTTTTTTTCTTCTCAAAAAGAGGGCATTTTGTGACTGGCTGTTGCCTGAAAAGTTGCTCATGACTCACATGTTTTTCTGACAGTGATCATGCGTTGTTCACAAGGTGAGCTGTAATTGTTTTTTTTTTCTTTTAACCTGAGCTCAGAGCAATGATAATATCATTTTCAGTTGATAGCAAGAGGCACAAGCTGAGCTGAGTTGTTTTTTTACTTGATCTCTGAGCGACTGTCATTTTCAGTCGAAAACAAGACACTGAGATGGATACAAAAAAAGATAATTTTTTCAGATTAATTCGTCTTTGACAAATGCAGTATTAATCAGTATGACATGTTGAAATTAGTGGGGCCACATAAAACATATCATAAAGAACATTTTGGAGTTGTTTTCTCCTTTAAGTGATGTGTGGTCTATGTGGTGGAATATTCATATACAGAATCTGGTGAGCTAACATCTTAGTACCTTCCAAAGTACTGTACTCTTCTTTTAAAACTCAAAGTTATCTTGACATCATTCATTTTCTGTTGGTCTCTAATTCAAGCGGCAACACAAAGGACAAATTTGTATGCATTTGTACCGGTGAAATAACCTGCGCTTCTCCAATACAAGGAGCATAGTAATTGCAAAGAACAGATGGACATCTTGTAATGTTCCAGTAAATGTTTTATGATTTTTTTTTCCCCCCCTTTGCACTTGAACAAAAATGCACACGATTGTGTAAGTTGCATCTTCGAATGTTGATACGCGTCAGTAATGAGTAAAGACTAGGGATTACCAGGTAGAAATTATTTTATATGTTAACTTTTATTGCAAAAAGCCTCCCCCCTCAGTGCGATATTGTACTGTAAGTGGGTACAGTGCATATTACAGTACTACATTTAAAGAGCTTGACAAGGACAGATTCATGACCCCTCACAATAAAGTGGACATTTGGGGTCACCAATCTTTATTAATTTGGGAGCTATTTTGAGGCTGCTGATTAATGTGAAGGCCTACCAGTTTGATGAATGACATTCATCAAGAGTTTATGCAAAGAGACCGTTGGCGTTCATTATGCTTCACAAAAATAAGCAACGATGGGAAAAAAATACAGCACTTGAAATGATCAAATCTGTACAAAAGTGTTTTATACGTATTTCTTAGTTTCGAGGAAATCCCGTGATCCCGGTAAACGTGACCTATTTTTTAGTGGCCAAATTATGTTACACGGGCGAACAGTTCAAAGAAAACTATTGCCATCCAGTGGCGACCAAGAGTGGCTACACACAATTTTGCATGGGACGGGACATTTTAAGTTTCACAAGGCTCTTGTGATTTCTCACTCAGAACTACGATCACAAAATGAAACATAACCAAACAGAAAATTTTGAGTGGTGTCAACGAGCGAACAACCATCATGTTCGCTCCTATTGATACAACCTTTCAAGGATCCTTCCGATTCCAGAAGAAATATGG
This sequence comes from Hippichthys cyanospilos, assembly GCF_059441005.1. NCBI lineage: Eukaryota > Metazoa > Chordata > Actinopteri > Syngnathiformes > Syngnathidae > Hippichthys > Hippichthys cyanospilos. The sequence goes on along the minus strand of NC_142372.1, from coordinate 19,663,048 downwards.
TTTCAGTCAAGCACAATAAAAAATGTAGCTGAAACTATATCTTTAATTAGCATTATACTAAACTGCATGTCGCGCTCGAGCTCTGTTCTAGTGTGAGGCGAACAATGTGGCCTGGGGAAAGGAAAAAGCCGCACCATGTCCCGGAAGGTGTTATCGGGTGGAGCTTGTGTGGGTCGAAACCGTGGGATACTTTAGTTCGCTCGACAAGGTTGTGAACCAAATAGGTCAGGTGAGGAGAAGTAGACAGACAACAACAACAACAACAACAACAATTCGTGTGTTTATTTCATTATTTATTTTTTTATTTATTTTTAGGGAAGACAAATCACAGATTCCAGGTAAGTGAACGCTGGATTTATTCGGTTCACCATGCAGGGGCTAATCTTTACAGGGATACCTTTTTTTCGCCCTCTAAAGGCACATGTAATATCTATAACCCTTTATGAACATTTGCCACCTTGGTGCAGTATACTTGAAAAAAATAAATGCATAAAATCAACTGTTTTGACGTTAATGTAAGGCGACTAGTGTTAGCTTAGTGATGCCCCCCCCATAGCAGTTTAGCTAACATTCCTTTCTGAATCTTGTTCAAAATCACCGCTGCAGACGGTGTTGAGTTTGAAGACAAATACGTGGATTGTAATTTCTAAAGATTTTAAAGTCCAGAGGAGACGCAGCAACTAGTGATGGTGAAGTGAAATAAGGACAGTGCCATGGAACGGGGGGCATTAAGGTGAAGCTCATCCGTGAAGGATGTGATTTGGAAAAGCAAAATAAACTAAAACAACCCACCGAGTATAAGTCCCCGATACAAGAAATAACCTCGATACCCCCATTTCTAAGAGATAACACGCATTTACAGCCATCACAATCTAATGTATGCTACTGATACTACCGAACTGCATCAAAACATTCTGCCTTTATAAAGGTGTGAATGCTCAGGGGGATAGCCTGCAGTTTGACATCACCGCAAATCATAACCACACTAATAAACTTTTTTTTTCGATGAATATGAGAGTGTTTTGTAATTTTTTTTGGACATCTTGGCTCCTGTATTGTTCATGCATGCATCGCGTAACAAATGTTGACGTTATACTCAAAAATATAAAGTTGATGGAGAATCAGCGACTTCAATTGTATTTAATCACGTGAAAATAACTTTTTTTTTTTCTTTAACAAAAATTGTAAGTAATATTAAGACAGGGAATGTTCATTATCCTCCAGACAGGGACGACGTGAGGTGTACACGTGTCCATCAAGAAATATACCAGTGATTTGGCTCTTTTGAACCTGTTCCTTGAGTTTCACTCGTGAAATTATTATTATTATTATTATTATTTTATTTTATTTTTTTTTAAGCGCCAATACACGTTTATTAGTAGTCAGGGAGTCAGATAACCAGTATGTGGAACCGGTGTTTATTTACAATTAAAAAAAGGAGAGTATTTATGTCAAGATTTTGAAACTCAAACTTTTTAAATGCCTTCGAGCTACTTTTAGATTTAGAACAAGACGGGTGTTTTTTTTTCTCTTAATAAGTTAAATGGAAACAATACCGTACTGTATGACCAATACACCACTATTCTAAAGAGCTAGAACAACTCTGCTTTGAAACAAACAAAACATTTCTTTATTTGCCCAACAATCTTCTTTGGCCCAAAATAATTGAAAACACACACACAGACACAAGCTCTTGTTTGCATTTAATTTCCAGGCACGTGCTAAGAGTGTCAACCATCCACCGCAGATGGTTGACAATTTTGCTGCTGTGCTTTCTCTGAATTGAAAGGACCATTTGTAAGGAAAACGTGTTGAAGATTGTAAGAGGCAGCTGGAGCAGGGCAAGTCTAAACTTGATTAACAAATCAGCAAATACAAGGTGGAGTGAAATTAAACAGGATACGAGTAAAATGCATATGAGAAAAGTTAGTCAATGGCGGGCTTTATAATTGAGATCTTGCTATTAAAAAAAAAAAAAAGATCTCCTGTATTTTGTGGTATAAAAATGACATGCTTATGATATAAATTGTGAGACAGTATTAAAACAGTATTCAAATTATGGTTGTAAAATCTATGGAAAAGCCCCGTTACTCTCAGCTTGTGCCTAATGCTTACTCATGGATCTCTGTGTACACATGGAATTAGGCAATAACTAACTGAGTCACAACAGAGCTTCTTCCCCTGCAAATTGCAATACTTGCGCATAATCTAATTATGCTAATTGTATCAATACACACTACTTAATCTTGTAAACACAACTGTAAACCATCCATCCATTTTCTAGAGCAGCTTATTCTCGCAAGTCAGCACTGCTAAATTTGGGCAGTAGGTGGGGGACACTTTGAACTCGTTGCCAGCCAATTGCAGGGCACACAGAGACAAACAACCATTCATGCACCCAATCACACCTAAGGACAATTTACTATGTCCAAGTCACCTGCCATACATGTTTTTGGAGTGTGGGAATAAGCTGTAGTGCCCGGAGAGAACCCACGTGGGCTCGGGGAGAACATGTAAACTCCACACAGGAAGGCAGGAGCAAGGTGGATTTGAACTCGGGTCCCTGAACTGAGAGACGACCATGCCACCTTCCAACTGTAAACCATTACATTTGAAAAAGTTACATTATATTAAAAGACATCAAGCATCATGTTTATACCATTTAAACGACAATTACTGGTGCTGGGCGGTCTGTGATGGACCGACGTTTTGCCAATGGACCGCTAAATGACAAAAATATTTTAAAAACGATGGACTAAGCCCAACGAAACAGCATATTTCATCTGTCATTTTAAAACTTTGTTGTTAATGGTCGTCACGTGTCACCTGTCACCATTGGTGACAGTTGATCACCTCACCCAGTTAAATCTTACTTTGCCAAAGTAAGGGATGGCAGAAATGCCAGAAGTGTTGATGGACGCTGTCGATATTTGACTGACTGATTGACAAATTTCTAAAAATGACAGACTGATGATGACGGGTGGGGATCATGTACAAATGGGACTGTAAATGATGGACCACCAAAAAAAAAAAAAAAATGTGCTCAGCTTTGCCTGTTGATTCAGTTGTAGAAGTATTCATTCCCTAATTTAGCGCTCCAAATGTCTATCTGCATTGCATGGCGTTCTCATTTATTGTTTTGTTCATTGTCCAGCATGGGTGCACATGAAGAGAAGAAAGAAACATGTGGAACCATCTGCCTGAAATACCTACTGATCACATTCAATGTCCTCTTTTGGGTGAGTCTCTGTAGTATTTTCATTCATTTCTATATAGTTCCCTTCGTTAAGTTTAGGCACTACCTTGATATGATGTGACTACCTTGATGTTCAATCATCTTATTTTGAAGTTATTTTACGTCTTTTTAGCCCATTTTCCATGAGTTTACTTAATTAAAACATATACTAATAGTACTAATAATACCTTCCAGGAGCTTTTCATAATATTGCATATGTATTAAAACAATCATTGTCTGTGCTAACTCAGAGGTTTGCCAGGAAAGATATTGAAAACACATCTTTATCAAAATGTTGTATCAGTTTGCAAGCTGTTCTTTGTTAAAAAAAAAAAAAAAAAAAAGTAAACTTTAGTTTATCGTCCCACACCAGTGCTTATCAAGTATATTTTGCCAAGCCCCCTGGAAAGAAATATTTTCACCCCCCCCCCATGCGATGCGCTGTCTAAATCTGCATCCTTTTTTAACATGAACAAAATGAAAAGCAATACAAATCAACAACTTTTAATTATTTTTTTCAGCGTTTATACGGGTTACAGCTAGGTCTAAAACAGAAACAAAATAACCAAGTTTATGGTTATAGGGTCATCTGTCCCCACTATTAGAGAAGCACTGTCCTACACTATCAGACTGTGAAGTGTCTTATTTTGCATGCCAGAACTAAAAACAAAAACAAAAAACGTTTCTTTTTCTGAACGTCATCACAAACCGTTGATAATTTTTTGTTTATGTGCACTAGACGCCATTTAATGATTAAACAAATAAAGGAGGCAAATTTTGTCATTTACGTGACGAATACACTACTGTACAGCACTTGGTTAACCTTGGAGACCACCAGTGTCTGAGCAATCTCATGTGGCCACTTGGGGGTGCTGTACACTTAATTTCAAAGTGTACAGTATCTATCAAGATGTTATCTCATTCACAACATGAGAATGACGGTGTGGGGGTCCATTATACTCTTTGCTAATGGAATAGCATTTCACATTTGTACTAAAATCAACTGAATCCTTTATTGGGATGGTACATTGACTAGAATATTCAATATGTGTGATCTCTGTGGTCTGTATTATTATTATTAACAAAGCAACTACTGTATGGCTAAAAGGAATACTTTGAGATTTGCACAAATAAATGCATACAACCAACACTGTTCAAAAATGAAATGTTTTGTAACATAGTAGAGCATTTTTGACTATGTGTAGCTTGCCAATATCTAAAATGGTTCTGCACATACACCTGACCCTCATGTGGATGTTCTGGCTGCTGTTGCAGTACAAAACAGCATTTAACCTTTTTTTGGTATTGCTTTGCATACTGACAATCTGCATTTGTCATTTAAAGTATCTTAAGTCAACTGTGTTGATTGGTGCTAATTGTTAATTGGTGCTCATGCAGTAGATAGATTCGCGACATGAGAAGCAGTGGTTACTAATATAGAAAATCAGGATTTCGTGTATCTTAAATAAAAAAAAGTCCTTCCCTTGCATTACCCTAGTAGCACAGATCATGAGGGTGCTAATTTGACTGTTGCATCATACATTATATTTGTCTGTTTGGTTATTTTTACCTTCCCCTTTTTTGTCATTGTTTACTCATTTTGGAACCATATGATATCAGTGGTTTTCAAACAGTTTTATCAAAATGTATAATATAATGTATATGTATGCTAATGTTGGGAAAAAAGATGCAGTCTCTCACAGTGTCAGAGTCTGTCTCTCACTTCTGTAACCGTAATTCCACAGCATAAGATGAATGTTGACAAAAATCTGGAGTATCAGTTCACACTCATTCAGTTGTTGACTGTCAGGAGTGACAGACGCCTCCTCTCGAGATCTGACTCATGTTGTGTTCTTCTCTCAGCTTGCTGGGGGCGTTGTGATGGCTGTGGGTGTTTGGACTTTGCTTGAAAAGAGCGACTACATCAGCCTTCTCCCCTCCATGACATATGCTGCCTCTGCCTACATACTGGTCTTTGCTGGAGCCATCGTCATGGTAACAGGCGTTCTGGGATGCTGTGCCACCTTCAAGGAGCAGAGGAGGCTACTGAGAGTGGTAAGAGACTGTGTCGGAGGCTGCACACTGTGCACTTGTGTTCAACATTCACACAATAATCAAAAAACGCTGCAGCCTGCAAATGAACCACCATTAGGAAACCGTGTATAAGAAAGAAAACTCCCAAAGGTTGTTATTTTGCCTACCTTGTTAGTAATAGATGTTTCTAAATAGCAACATGACAGGTGGTTTCCATCTTTGTGGAATCTTCTACTACACTCGTTATGAGAAATCCAAATGTCCTTTAAAATTCTGCATAGCAAATACATTGATGAAATACGAAACGATTATTGAAGTACATGACATTGGCTTGCCTATGAGAAACCTTGTTCAGCTGAGATCATCGTTTCGGTGCATTCTTTTTTGACCGACCTTAATGTTTAGATGGTCAGACAAATGTAGATAAACCAGGATAACCGAATGAAACATAAAATACAGCATATCAATGAAGATTTAATTTTTAAAGCAACAGATAGCTGCGCAGTTACTGTTCATCATAAGACAATTGGCAATATTTATGAACAACAATAGCGCAAACATGATTGGCATCTGTTTCCCTGAAAAAGGTTTAAGCTGATTAATTATCAAACTACAGTGTTCCCTCGCCACTTTGTGCTTCACTTTTGTAGTTCTGTGCTTCGCATATATTTGTATTTTCTTCAAAATACTGTCCCTTTACAGCAATATCTGCAGTGTACAATAGCACTCCTACACGCGGTCCTAACGTGGACTCTGAAGCAGGTTAACAGTCTGTTAATACTTGGTCTTGTTCAATGCAAATGAGGGAACTTTTACCTAAAACTGAACCTCTGCCCATTATTCTTCATCTGTGGTGCGCTTATGGCTGTGAGTGAGAGGGTTGTGCGGAGACATCCACGCGGGGGGTGAGGATAGAATGACAGCGCTGGCTGAGCTTGGCCCTTTAAAAGAATTGCATTGTGGGAAAAAGGCGGAGGGGTTAGTGGTTGGAGCTGTGATAAGAGTTCGTTGCCGTGCAGGATGCGCTAGTGCACTCTGAGTTGTAAAAGAAAATAAAGTGTGTACCCATAAAGAGACACATGTTCAACTAATGTACATCAAAACCTGAGCATGGAAAAAAAAGGTAGGCAAGGTTTTATTCAAAACATTTCATGCACTTCATGTCTGCACATACAATATCCATTTGGGCGGGAAAGGCCCCATTGATATTTTTTTTTGTGTATTTCCAAATTCCCCATGCTTCCTGAAGAGATAAGATTAGCCCAATGAGTCACAGTGATGGAATGAACTTGTCTGCAAGGAGAGATGCCATTGAGATTGTTAAAGAGGGCAAACATAGGGGACGAATGAGTCTGATTCACGGGGCTCCTATGTGTGCTCGGTGTATGAGCTGCCTTACCTAGGAGTACCTGTGAAGCAGTGATTGTTGATATATGGTTCCGTTTTCCAAATGTCACAGGTTTGAAATGTAACAAGTGGACTCTGTGTCACTTAACTAGCTTAACTTAGCTATAGATTCTGTTTCATTAAAGAAGAACAAAGACTTATTCATCACCAGGAAAAAGGTGTGCGTGCATGTTCGCAAATTGACAAATGATTCAGAAATCTTTGTAATGATTATGGGAAAAGAAGAACAGATTAAAAGCTTTTTTATTTTATATATATATATATATATATATATATATATATATATATATATATATATATATATATATATATATATATATATATATACATATACATATATATACACACACACACACACAGAATATTATTTTTTCTTTTTTCAGGTTACTCAATAGGCACCCTCTACATATAATTATTGCTGTTGCTGATTTGGTACAGATTTTGAGATGGAGGCAATAGCTCATCTGTAAGGATTTGTAGGCCTTTGGAAACTGAACGAGCAAAACAGTTGTCCCACTATTTGCTGGAGAGATGCTTGACTGAATCCCAATCATGATGCCTCTGTGTGCGGTCTGCTTCTCTGTTTGCATAGTCCAACTTTTTGTCTTTTTGTATCAATTGAATTTTATCTTGAGTGATAATAATCGGTGTAATAAATAAGCAAAAAAGTGAGGCTTCAGATTGGCAGAGCCGGAACTGTCGAAAAGGTAAACGAGAGCTTAGCTTGGTAGTTGACAAGTAATTTGTCAAGTCACTCAGTTTACAGCCTATTTGCACAGCAGGCTCATCAGCCTTTCACAACTTGTTTTTGTAGAGATGTCATTCGAAGGGTTTGATTCATACTTTATTTGATCACATTTCCCAAAATGGTACAGGTACGTGTCATGAAGACTGTATATGTAATTCAGGTGTGTGAATCACATTGTGCCTCACATCGTGGAAGAAGTGTGAGAATACGGCCTCTCCAGATTAGGCTCAAAAGGGTGAAAACATCTCTCCATTTTCTTTTGTGTTTGTCTTCATTAATGTCATGGGTGAGTGTGAGCCTATCTTGTCTCACTGGGCCAGAGGCTGAATACACACTGCACTGTTTTCTTAAACTTAATATGCATGTTTTTAAAATACACTATGGGAAGAAAATACACAGGAAAATCATGTCAGATAGAAAATGTTCAATTTCCATGACAAATGCAACTAGACTTCAATCACCTACTCAGTGTACCGTTAGTTTTTGTACTTCATCTAACTGCGACATATTATTTTATGCACTTCAAAATCTGCAGTCTTTTTTTAACATTCAAAGTGGCAAAGAATTTGGAATGCTCTATGACAATTATTCATGTTAAAGTGTGAAATGTTGTAGGGCCTTGTTTTTGACCTGCATGGTTTGTACGTCACGCGATAGTTGCAGCTATTCCTTCATCAGGTTAAGAATTGTGTTTGTTGTGACGTAAAGGAGCAATATCCAAGGCTTAAAAGGACAGACAAAACAAACCAAGTGTCCAGATGTATCGGCTTTTGCCTCATCAAGATGAGGAGGTAAAGCCAGACACAGATGGCAAGGAAGTTGAAAGGCAGCCTTGTGAATCAGCCTGCTGAGTCATGTTGGCAGTAATTACACCGTAACCTCAAGATGCCTGCTCGATGATCATGACGACTTCTCCTGAGTGGGACGCCTCTGCAGCCAACAACACTTACAGTATTCACTAGATGTGTTTGTTGAGCTGGTTTTAAAGTATACAAGCAATATGCTCGGATTTTTTTTCAGTGCTTATTTTATATTTTAAATTTACAGTATTTTGGTTTGAAATAGCTAGAGTAGCTTCTTTGCATTATGCTACATTTCTGTCCAGCTTTATTTGTTGATTATATTTTACACTTTCAAGTACTGTACACATTGATGATGCGTCCCATCTGATTGGCTCGCAGAGGGTTTCTTTAAACGTTAGGCGCATCAATGCCCCTCCTCCCAATAAATGCCATTTCTAAATAACATGTTATGTTTATTTGGGTTACATTTGTCTGATGCTTTCATGGGTTTGATGATTTTCAAGTGTGGAAACATTTCAAAAAGTAATAATTTTTACAAGAGGGCAAATAATTACATTTCCTGAATATCGATTGCTACATTACGTGCATTTTTTTTCCTTCTCTCTGCAGTATTTTGTCCTGCTGCTTTTTATTTTCCTGTTGGAGATCATTGCTGGTGTCCTGGCTTACATCTACTATCAGCAGGTAATTGAAAACTGTTAACTCATCCAAAATCTTGTTTCATTATTTTACAGTGCACCTCGGAGGTTAAAGTAAGCAAAGGGGACATTACCTTATCATCGTATTACAAGTATTTAGTTTTCACCTTTTGGGGTTTGGAATAGTTTCTCAGATTTTATTAAAAAGCATCTTTGCTTGAGCAATAATTCCCCTGGTTCCTTGCCTTGCAGTTAGTAATTCTGGCACGGCACAGCTGCTGCATTATTTTTGAAAAGATGAGCACTTTGCATAAAAAAATGGCTAAAGATCGCGTCAAATTGATGATACTGAAGTCAAGGTGTTGAGATGAAGTACTTACTTCACTATATTTCAAAGAAAATAAAACAACACAAAAAACCCGTACCAAATACAGAACTCCTGCTCCCATTGGATTTTGACCAAACTGCTGTGCTTATTTGCTGTAAAAAATGTGAACCTTAACTAGATCTGACAGCCTTCTTCAGCACAGTTTAACATTAGGCTCACTACACACTCTTCCTATTGCATTCATGTTTTATTAAGTTACACAATGTTATTTTCAAACAGTGTCCCAGCCTGATGAGTCTGAAGGCCCGACTGTTGTGTCCTGCCCGTTATAAGTTCCTTGTTTATAATACACATGTTGTCTGCACACATTGACTTGAGCTTTATTCTTTTTTTATTCCTTTTACATTGGCATAGTCAATCCTCTTCTGCGAAAACTAGTGAAGATAGAAAGACGTCTCATGAAAACGTTTTCAAATTCACGTCACGGAGTCGGTAAGGCTCATTTGGCACAATACAGATCATTGTTCAGTCATTTTGCCTTCTTCTTTTATGAGTCTTTTATTTTTACTATTATTTGTAGAAAATAATAAAAGAGTTTTATTGAGTCCAGAAAGGTAATATTATTTCCAACAACAGCAACAAAAGTACTGTAGTGTGGTATAAATTCTACTCACTATTTAATATTTCAAATACACTGCTTTGCTGTCTGTAACTACATTGTGATCTGAAGCTAAATAACCTTTAGTACTCCTCTAAAATTATTATTCATAGTGTTGAATCTTTTTAAATTAAATTTTAAATGAGATCTGTTTTTTTACCGCTGCTTGGTGAAGAGGATTCCTCATGCTTGACATTCGTCATTGTGCTGTCTAGAAGACACGCAATGTGTTTTAGCGCTTCATCGTTTTGGAAGTATTGCCGCTTTGCATAAACCACACATGCCTGCACTCTGGCGTTGATTTGCTCACCACCATCCATCATTGTCATATGTAATATTGCAACCTTAGTGCTGCTGTACAGGCAAATGAAACAATGTGGGTGGATAGGGGTGATGGTTCCAGCTTTATTTGTCTTTTGTAGCTGATAGCACTTGAGCATATCTACTGGTGAAAATTCCTTACGTTATTTGCCTATCATTAAGAACAAGTCTGAAAAATACACCCCCAAAACAAATGTGCCGTCAAACACAATCCTTTAAAAACAGCCTAATGAAAAATTAAACAAGTCATGCACACCGTGACATCTTATTCAAAGTATCTAAATTCTGTATATATTCACATCTGCAAAGCTTTTTTTTTTCCACAGAAGCCATTTGTTGCTCTTTATTGCAATGCACAGCATCTGACACAAGAGGTCAGCACCTACTATTGGAAGCAACGTTTTGAAAATGATGGCACCTGGCGTATGCTGCAGATAGTTATTTCAGGGTATTCTGGCATTGCCATCTACCAAGGACAAAGCTGATATCCGTAGGAGGAACATGTTAAGCCTTTGGGAGCAGATTCAAGCGCGCCTTCTCCTTTTACTCATGGAGTGAATAGTGGGCCACAGGTGTTAGGTGAGGCAAAGTTAAACACATTGACACTCCTCTATGTCCCCATTTCACAAGTGGACACATTTTTACAAAGATAATCTCAGTGTCCCTTCAGTTGCATAGTGATGGAGCAGGAGAACTTTGCACACGACATGCTCACTTTGAATGACGACTAAATAAGCTTATTTTCAGGCCAACTCCAATCAAAATTGTAATCATGTCCTTGAGTAGGGTGACTAGATTTAAAATTATCAAGCGGGGCTCTACAACTTTGCTGAAAATTAACTATTCATTAAATTCGCACCAGATGCTTTTTATAATGTAATCACTGCTCAATCTGGTGACTGGTGGTTGTTTGTGTCATGAATTTAACTAATGCTAATTACTATCTGCGTTGCTCAGCACACTGGTTAACACATATGCCTCACAGTTAAGGGACACAAGTTCAAATCCATCTGGCTCCGGTCTTCCTGTGTGGGGTTTGCATGTTCTCCCCGATCACTCTGGCTTTCTCCCACACTCCAAAAACATGCTTGACAGGCATGTTGGATATACAGTACTCATTTGTCCTTAGGTGTGATTGGGTGCATAGATGGTTGTTTATTGTGTGCCCTGCAATTGCCTGGCAACCAGATCAGGTTGTTCCCCACCTCGTGCCCCAAGTCAGCTGGGATAGCCACTAGCAAGCCTGCGACCCTTGTTAGGATAGGGTCCGATAGATAATGAATGGATGGTTAAATATTATCTTGGTTAGCAGTTCAACAGTACTAAACAAGTCTTCTGCTTAAAATGATCCAACTGTTTTTGCTGCATACTGATATTGTGACAACCTAGTAAGGGGCTCTTCTGATTTTGGCTGATCCATTAAATGATAAAATGGTTCCAAGTACCTCCCGCAAAAGGCCATGGACTCTTCATTGTTGTTTGTTGCATTGAATGAGAAATTCCATCGAATTTTGCAATGTCCAACTGTGTGAGTTGTCATTAAATGTATTTCAAGTCAACTGCCGAACTTGAGTACAATACACTTTCTGCACACGTTCTTTTGCTTCTCCATGAAGCTATCAAATGTTGAATGCATTTTTTGACAAACCTTGTTCAGAAAACTGAAAACCAATTGGCATAACATACTTCCCACAATAGAAATGCACTGCCAAGAATGTTCAGAATGCATTCAGTCAGACTTTATTTCTCAAGATTTGGGAGATAGATGCAATAAGTAGTTTTAGTTCCTGTATGCCACAAACGTGAATCTGATAGTAAATCTCACTGTAATTTGCAGTTAAATTAGTTTTTAAATTGGTTTGTCGAATGAATCTCTATCACAGCTGAGTTGCCTTACACATGGTCTAAACTAGACTTGCTGACTGGGTTGAAAACAAAACCAACCAAAAAACCAGAGTGGCAAGGACACAACCTGCGTAAAAGTGCAACAAAACCAGTGAGCTTGCGAAATCCACCGGGACTCAAAGCCCTAATTCCGGACTATCCCATGATGTCTGGTCATCGCACCTTAAGAAAAAGCTCAAATAGTTATCAGTTTACCACTTTTATCTATTCCTTGTTTCAGGTTTGTTATTTATTGTTTTGCAATTTATATAAATTGGAATTGCTCCCTGGTAAAACGCTAACAGGGCAGAGCTAAACATTCAAGGCCAGTCAAATGAGGTGTGTCGACTCTTTAATTGCTGTTTTCACTTCACTTCCTCAAGTGTGAACAGGTGCCAAACCCCCGGCCTCTTCTTTTTCCTCTTCTCTCTCTCCTTCCATCCACTCTCTAATCTCACTCTGTCCTCTATATTTCCTCCCATCATTCATTCCCTTGATATTTCTGTCATGCTTTGATTTACAGTGGTTTCCCCACTGGCTTGTTGCCATAGAAACTGAGCCCCTCCAGACCTCCCTGCTCTGCCACTGAGCATTCTTGAGAACAAAACATACATACGCCACCCCACCTCACCCCCACCGACTCCCAACACACACTTTCTTCCTCCCCATATATTAGAACCTTTATCCACAAAGTGTATGACAAAGACAGCATATTAATCTCAGCTGCGCCAAAATTAAAAGTTGCAACTCATTTATTACCAGCCGTGGACTGTGATGAATTGTAAGGCTATATTGTGAGTTGTGTGTGCATTTATCTGTGTCTGTGGCCAGTTAAATGAGGAGCTGAAGCAGAACCTGAGGGAGACCATGATCCAGAAGTACGAACAGAAGACCCATGAGCATGTTACCAGTGCTGTAGATAAGCTGCAACAGGAGGTAAACATTTGCATAAAGCTCATTTCACACTAGGCTTGCCCAAAAAAGGAGGGGAAAAAAAAAAATAAATTATATATATATATATATATATGACGACAATATTGATACAAACATTTTTATTCATCTGATTAATCAAAATTTAAATGTTTGCTTAATATGACAGCCCTAAGACAGACAGACAAACATATTACTGATTGATTATGTTTAATAGGCCAGTGGTCATGGGGTTTAGTGGAGAGTTGGAGGCAAATCAGTCATACATCATTTGAAAGTTTCGATTGCAGCAGTTCACTCTTTTAGGTGGTTTATGCCTCATGGTTTGTGCTCTATGGCTATCAGAAGTCAAAGACTTTTTCCTCTCCTAATGTACAATTATGTATTCTGTGTCTGTTTCCCCCATCAGTTCAAGTGCTGCGGGAGCAACAATTCATCGGACTGGGAGAGGAGTGTTTGGATCCGCTCCAATGACGGAAACGGCAGGGTGGTGCCTGACAGCTGCTGTAAGACTCCATCCGAGCTGTGTGGACGTGGGGGGCACCCCTCCAACATCTACAAGGTGGAGGTGAGTCTGTGCCAGGTGCCGGTGGTCTCTGTGCAATCAGTAATCCAAATGATCAAAAAAAATAGTGTGATGCTGCATTTGCAAATCATTGTTTGCAGTGTGAGGACTTAAGTTTTTCATTTAGGGTGGCTGTATCTCAAAATTGGAGCAATTTATTCAGGACCACCTCAAGATCATTGGAGCGGTGGGGGTTGGGATTGCTTGTGTACAGGTCAGCAAAACCTTTGTTTTATGAAACTAAAACAATGAATACATGTTACAGTTATTATTTTCTCTGTGCAACATGCAGATAATAGGGATGGTGTTCACTTGCTGCCTATACCACCGTCTGAAGTCAGAGCCATACTAAAGGAAAAAACGGAGATGGAGGAAGTCACCTCATCGACATACTCCAATACTTGCTTCTTTCCTTGTGAAGGGAGGTGGGAGATTAAATTACACATCTGAGTTTCTAGAAGTGCTTGGGTGGAAAAATAATTAAGGTTATGATGAGTAATTAGGCATTCAAATTAGAGTCTGACAATTACAACACAGAAAAAAACCTATGAGGGATAAAATTGCTGGGATCATTGAGTTTGAAAATTGAATTTAGTCAGAGATTCCTTCTGTGGAAATTCAAGGTACAATATCACGTGAATGTTTGGTGGTGCCTCCATTTGTTGGCTTAAACCTGGTGTCATAATTTCCTTTCCCCAGTTGCACCAGCTACAAGTTTTAACAAGCCCTCTTCACCTGCTATTGCATGCCGTTTCCATGTTAACTAACCACTCATGCATTTGAAACGTGGTGTCTTTTTGAATTTTCAACACTAAGTTGCACCAATGCTTTTATACTTTGTACATGTCTATTTTTTGTAATGCTTGAGGTTCTTACATGTGAGCTATTACTGTAGCTGAGCCTTGATTGCCTAATGTGTCTTCACATAGCAACGTGCCACTGTTAGATCGGGCTCTTATCCCCGGTGTGTTGGCAAGGACACTTTATCTGCTAGACTGACGGTACAATGACTTCACCTTCCACACCAGCGTAACTGCACCATCACTGCAATAACACCATAGTGCCAGCATTTTTACATTTCAGATTTAGCCTAATGTGCAAGGCTGATGTGATATAACAATGTGCGTTGCCTGCCAGCATTGCTGAAGGAAAGGCACCGGTCTTATATTTGACTGTATTTTCTGTCTACCGCTGATGCCAAAAATAGACAATGACTGACCTCTGTGCGTATCTACTGTGGCTTTATCAAACACCCTGACAAATCAGTTTAGAAGTTGGCTTTTAAGTGAAGATTTTGTTTATTTTTTTGTGTGATCAATAGAATAGTTTTTCAATATTCAGAATGTGGTTTTGTCATTTTGTATCAATAACCTTGTTCAGCAAAAACACTGATTACTGTAATGTCATCTGTCTGAGACTAGGACAGTGGTTCTCAACTTTTTTCAGTGACGTACCCCATGTGAAAATATGTTTTCAGCTCAGTACCCCTTAACAAGTGCAAAGAATTTCTGGGTAAAACATGTCATCAGTGTCTGATTTATTAAACTTTAGAACATTTTGGATTATAGAAAACGTTTGTAATAAAAAACAACCAAACGTAATTATGAATAAATATTGGTCCCCCAAAAAATCAACATAAAGTGTCAGTGCCGCTCTCAAAAATAAATATTTGTCCACAGAAAAATATTAAACATAAAGCGTCCTTATTTGGGATTAGAGTAGAGATCTGTTCAGAAAATAAGTCATTAACTAAATTATTAATAAATATTTAACCACAAAAAATAATCAACATAAAGTGTCAGACCTGTTTAGTAAATAAATCATTTGATAAATCAATATTTGTCCAGAGAAAAATATTCAACTTAAAGTGTCCTTTTTTGGCATCACAGTAGAGATGTGTTCACAAAAATAAATCATTAACTTGACAGGTAACATAGGTGGCACGTGACAAGTTGGGTTGAAGCATTCTTCTACGGGGGACAATCTGGGTTTGTAAAAATAATGACATTGAATAACCTACTGAACATAAAATTTGTTTTATGAACTTATATTTTCCTGATAAATTAATTCAATAATTATTTTTAAAGGAGTTTTGCATATGTGTTTGTTTGTTTTATTTAAAACCCCTCATACCTCCCGGAGTTCCCTGAGAACCACTGGCCGAGAATATACCCATGTAATAAAAATCTATCAAAATTACATTTTTCTCTCCTGTATTCTTTTTTAAAGTCCAAACAGAAACTAGCAGCAATTTATCTAGACAGAAGGGTCAATGTCATCAGCACATCCCCCCCAAAATAAATAAATAAAGCGGAAACACATGTTGATAATCATCAGTGCAACCACGACTTTGTCCTTGATCTGTCCGTCATCACGTCAGGCCAGCCCCTTCCCAAAAAAACTCCAGAATATCTTTAGACCTGCTTGCCTGTAAGCAGTTGCACCTACATGATTGTCACAGGCTTACAGGTACATTAGTGTATTATTCAATTCCCTAATGTCACCGTGCTGCAAATCTGTCTGTTCATATTGGGAGCCATTTCGCTGGTGGCTGCGGCCCCACTATTATTACCTATATACAAAGGCGGCCACTCTGGCTTTATGTTCAGCGCATTCTTTTTTTGTGACCTCTTGTATTGCTTACTATGTGTCAGCAATGCTACTGCGGCTGCAGCAGTGCTTGAGTGCAAACACAGGGAGGCGGAACGCTCCACACTTGCATCAACTCAACAGCTGGTGAGTCTGTGCAAAAACACTCGGGGGTTATTCAGGATTAACTCCTTTCCAGTAGCTCCATTTCCGACTATAAGTGGGAACAGAACAAACCTTTATGCATGCAAAATTATGTTTAAAGTGGTCAAGACTGTCACGATAAATTGATTGTTGTTGATTTGAATTCTTGTTGTCTGAAAATGAGTTTGTTTGAGTGCTTTTTTGCCAGCCTGTCAGAACTCAAATTACAACCGTGCCCATGCGGTGGTATAATTCGTTTCTGCTGCGATGCTTTAAAATTACAACCTGAAAATTAAGTCCAATTTCAGTCGCCGAATACATTTCTCCCTGAAAACATGGGGGACGCAAAAATCCCAATTCTGCTGATTACGTTCAGAACACCGCATGAAACACCGGAGTCTTCTCTTTACAAAACGAGCAGGTGTTTTTCTATTCGTGGCAGGAGGTAGCATTTTAATGTGCTCATCGCAGCGAAAGTACTTCAACACACGGTAATTTTATCAGAGCGCTTCCTACAAGGCGACATCTGTGGAGCCCAGGTTGTCTGCCCTCCCTTTGACTTCACTTGTTGTGGAATTCGACTTCAAATAGATGCTGTAAGCCTTTGAAACAACAAGTGTTGGCCAAGTAATGTTCCCCGCTGATGAAAGCCATAACTCTCCCTGGGCTTCCTCACTAGGCAAGCGTGCAGGACACTGCCTGTTTGCCGGGTGCCTTGTTTTCTGTGACAGCTAACACGCTAGCTTACACAAGAGCTATGTGATTAATGCCGGCCTATGACATTCCTAAAGTATCTTTCCAGTCGTGCCTAAGCAGTTGTCTGTTTGCTGCACGTCATCTACTGTACAAGAGCTGTGCTATTTTCAGATCGGGGGACTCTTTTATACCCTTCACCTCCCCTCCACACTTAATTTTCCCGGAAACTGATTGGATTTCTACGAAGATTGGCGCGCAGGAATCTGTGCATGGCTTTCCGTCTATGGCTGGTGACAGGATATGCAATGTGTTTTTAAGTGGTCCTCATCTGACCGATGGGCAAAAGACCCAAAACATGATATTGAGCTGTAACCTGTCCGCTATGATTCTTTTTTTTTTATATATATACATAAAAAATACAACTTATTGCATATTACTTGTTTATAAGTCTAGGATACATGGAAAAGTAGTCAAAAATTCCCACTTCTATTTCCAAAAAGAAATACCACTGGACCATATATCCCATAGACCGCGATACGTGTACAAAAAAAAATGCCAGAGAAGTGAAAATGATCACCAAACGCCTACAATGCGTAGAAATGAAAAGTGTAATCTATAGCAGGGGTCACCAACCTTTTTGAAACCGAGAGCTACCTCCTTGGTGCTGAGTAATACGAAGGGTTACCAGTTATGTGAAGACCCTGATCATGTTATGGATTTCTCACAATATTTAAGAAACAGCTGTACTAAATATGTAAATCATGTTTAATAGTAATGTACATGTCATATATGCATAGTCATTAGTAAAATTCCTAGAAAATCACAAAGTTCTATCATTTGAAAACTATTTACAGAACAGGCCCGCGGGCTACTCCTGTGATCCTCGGGGGCTGCCCATTGCCCGCAGGCACCCCATTGGTGACCTCTGATCTACAGTAACACATATATAGCACATATTATTATTTCCGCAGTACTAGATGGTTAATTGATGAGAAATTGTACAACGCAATCTATCTTGTTGACAGTGGACCCAGCACCGGCTTGTGTGTATGAAAAAGTTGCTAGTAGCAACAAGAATCTGTAGATAGGTGTGTAGTGAACCTCTGGGAGGCCATTTCATCTTATTGCTACGGTTCCTATACCCACTACTATTTTTTGAAAAGCTGCGGGACGCATTGTCCCGACGGGGGTAAAAAGGTTAAATCTGACTGAATGGGCTCAAGATCATCGTTTCTTATCTTCTTCACAGCAGTTCATATTTGTTGTGAGTTAGGCAACACACAGGATATTTGGAAGCTGTTCACAGTTTTGATGATTCTATAAACGACGCCAGATGGTCGAAACTAAAGGTTGCAGCCAGCACATGAGACGCGTCTTAAATTCATCAGAAAGTAAAGGGTTACCATTGCGTCTTTTAAAGTCTAAGAGGGAGGACTCGTGATCGACAGTCAACACACACAGTATGTGTGTGTGTTGTTCTGTACAGTTCACATACAACAGTCATAATGAGAGCGATAAATGTGCTGTTTTTAAGTGTGGGTTGCTCAGGTTTTATGAAATAATGAAGGATCAGTATATGTGAACCCATCATAAGAGGGAGACAAAATTTAAAAGAGAAAGATATTATAGAATATTTGACGGTCTTCGGTTGGTGTGATTTTTTTCCCCCATCAACTCTGCGAGATTACGGTTGAAAGGAAGATGATGACAACTAATCTTGTGCATGCTCCGCTCTCTGCTCTCTATCATCTCTGCTTTAAGTGCAGGCGTCTCATTTTGATTCACTGGCTCGGTGACTGCATGTATAGCTGAAGAAAGGTCCCGCAAATGTAATTGTGCATCTGTAGATGGCAGCAAGACTCCTGCTCTATCTGTCTCAATAAGATGAGGGAGAGAGCTCCTCTGTCTTGCCTGTCAAGGGCCACCGATAAAATTGAAATGAATATGATAATCCTGCGTGAAGAAAAAAAAAAATCCATGAAATGAATGCCTTTGCTGTCAAAGTGTCTCACCATCTGTGAAACATGGCCGCACACCTGTGCGACATGTTGAAGCTTAATTGATGTATAAATGCGCATTTTGTGCTTTAAATACTGGGATGGTTTGATAAGCGCCATGATGTGCATACATGAATTAACAGAGCATGATTAACGCAGCCTCAATCACGTCTTCCATGACTTGTCTTCCATTTGGCAGCAGAAGCTTTGAAATCTGCTCTGTTGCATAACCTAAAGTGAATTTCTGATCGACGATATTGTATGTGACTTTTTGAACAGGCGACTTAATATTTGAAGGTGCATTCCTCCGATGCGTGAGCATAATAAGAAAACGTTCAAGCTTTTTGTCCCTGAGCTGCCACTTGGCCGTAAGCCTCGCTTGTCAGTGGATATGCATGCGCTGAAGAGGAGTAACTTTATTGCTGTATACAGCTCCAGTGTGCTGACAGGAGGCTCTTATCCTTCTGCATGCAGATCCACACCACATGGCTCAGTTTGTCACTCACTTGTCCTGTCAGACTGACTTCAGCACTCGCCAGCTCTCTGAAGCGTAGCGCCCAACATCTGGCCCTCTGTCGCTTTTCGGGTCATATTCAATTCGGGATGATGCACGGGACTCTGGGTACGGAGGTGTCTTGGACTTTCTAAAGATGGACTGAGCGGCTGCTCCTTCTCCAGGCCTAAGGTGTAGAAGCATATTTGGTAAACCCAAGTTTAGAAAAAAGCAATGGCAAGTATGTTTTTTTTTGAAAAGGACATTAGTGGTGCACGACAGTGATGAACTCATTCAATGCCAGCGACATATTTTTACGTTTTTTAAGAGTCCGAATATGAAATCTCAAATACTTAAGTATTAAATTGATGCTTAAGTCCATTAAGAACATTCATTTCCAGATGTTTAAGTATTAAATCAACACTTTATTAACTGGGACTGAATGTCCTGACTCTTAAAAACTTAAAAATACGTTCCTGGCATTAAATATTTTAAAAATGGGAGATTAAGCAATTGAAATATGTAAAAAATCAATCTAATTAATGTTTTTTTTTTAACTTCGCTTGAGGATTTTTGAGAAAAACCGTCAACTAGAGAGGTTTATTTTATTTTTTACTTGTTTTTGTAATCATATGTGTCATGCCAGATTAAAAGATTGATATTGAACAAAAACCTATAGTTTACAACCTCTTTAAGGATCGGGAGGAATGGTGTCATGTTCCTTTTTCATCCATCCATCCATTTTCAAAAGCCGCTTATCACAAGGGTCCCAATTGGCTTTGGGCAGTAGGCGGGGGACCCTGAACTGGCTGCCAGCCAATCGCAGGGCACACAGATACAAACAACCAGTCACACACCCATTCTCACCTCAAGACAATTAATAGTGTCCGATACACCTGCCGTGCATGTTTTTGGAGTGCGGGAGGAAGCCGGAGTACCCGGAAGGAACCCACGCAGGCTCGAGGGGAGCATGCAAACTCTAGAACCAGCTGGAATTGAACTCGTGTACTTCACTCAACTGTCAGGCAGACGTCCGAACCACTCTTCCGAGGCGCCTTTCCTTTTTTGATAATCAAACAATTAGAAAACAAATGACATTGCCCATCCTATCCAGCACAGGATGTTGTTTAGTTGTGTTGATCAATTAGCTTCGCTATAGTGTGCTATATTAATGCTTATTATTGCTATTTTTAGCTTTGGCGGCTGGATACTTAGCATTTATGTGGCAGACTGAACTCAAGCAGACTTGATTGCCTAGCTCTCTTCCAACGGCAAGTTTAATTTTTTCTTCAAGTTAAATTTACCATTCATCGGACCAACAACTCTCTCATGCGCTTCCAAAATACATAATAATTCTTATCGTTGTTTCAATCTTTCATTCAAACTAAGGTAATGAATCTAGGATTATCACCCTTGGCAAGCAGTATATGGTCACTTTATACTCATGAAAAAGACTGGAAATTTTTCTTTATTTTGTAACTTGTAAATAGTATTCATGGTGTTAAATGAGCGCACATGGTGTCTGATGATACCAATCAGTCTGATAAAGTCAAGCACCGGTCTAAAACATTTTAGTTGTTGTCTGAACGGAGGGACAGCAAGACCTGTGAAAAAGTTATTTATTATGGTGAATGTCTATTCCTCTAGTCGCCATAACTCGCAGAGGGAAGGCCTTGTTAAAGACTTTACAACACCAAAGTTTCCCCTCTATTTGACAAGCTATAGGTCATTTTTACAGGTCTTCATTCAGGTCTTCATTCTAACGCAGGTGTGTCAAACCAATCTTTACTGTGGGTTACTTAATAGTTATTCTTTTCTCCACGGCTGTTATGACTGAACCCATATACTGTATTTGTCTAATCTGCTCATCTTACTTTATGTCAGCGTTTCTCAAATAGTGGGGTGGAAACCCTAGGTTCCCCCCGCTTGGTTAGTATTCTTGAAATTATTGAGGCTGCCTACATCCTGTTCCCTACCTTATCACATGCTGATAGTTGGTATCCTTACTGGTTTATTATTTCACGTCGTAATGTAAACAGCAACATCATATAGCCTATGCACAGTTACAAATGTTTCTTTGTGGGAAACAACAACAAATTTGCATTCTCCATCAGCCGGTCTAATTACACCTGTGGGTTGTTTAAATCATATATAATGATAGTGGCAGGCTTTAGTTAAACTGCTTCAATGTGCCTACTCGATAGCTTTAAAGCCTTAATTACAGCACGTACACGTGATTTAGCTGATGGAAAAAAAGCTGTGAAGGTCAATATTTCTGAGACAGTTGATCAGCGCTCCCTATGGTCATTAATTCTGCATTAAAAGATTACATCATGCAAACAATTAAAAGTTTACGTCTGGGATTTTATTTGGCAAAGAGGTATTTTTTTTACAGAGTGAAGTATCACATGCCTGAAAATCAGATGCCAATACTGTAACATTTGTTAAAGGAACTTTGAGCAGCAGCTGATTTTTTACTTCAAGACTAGAGGAAACTGTTTTGGGATGTACATTTATTACAACCACAAAGCCCATTTATGTTTAATAAAGACATCCAGTAACAGCCCGCTGTTTTGTGTACAGATTGTACACATACAGAGAGAGCACAGATGCTTACTTACCTAACTGAGTAGCAATAACACAAAGAAGCCCCACAGGGGGTCTGAATGTACCACAATATTGGCTCGATAATAAAAATGTCTGTGCTCTCTATTTTTAAGGGTATAATTGCTTTAGGCATATGACATTTATCTGTAATATACAGGGCAAGACTCTAAGGCAATAATATAAGTCTAATTCCCACTCATTCACACTGTCTGATTCAATTGCACTAATTGCCAATCATTCACATTTACAAATGAAGTGACTGTCATAGATTGAAACTATTTTAGTAAAGCCTTTCGGCTTTCCTTTCTCCTTGATTAGTCAGTATCTTATAAAGCAATGCTAGGGTTTTTCATTTATTCATTTTAGTTTATTTATTTACGCCCAGAGCAAAGGGACTGTACTTATTGTCTTTACTGGTGTATGTGTGTGTGTGTGTGTGCTTGTGTAAAAGATGTATGTACAGTATTCTTAGGAGGATATTTGGATGTAAGGGGGTTGTGTGCATCAGGAAAATGGCTGGTAAAAGTTAGTAGCGTGCAAGCCCACTGCTGTTAGTCATATGGACTTCACGTTGCTGTCAATGGCACCCGCAAATGCATGTTGAAGCAATGGCCTCTGGAAGCCTTACCGTCCTATAGCGTGCAGCGTATGAGCTTGTTTTCTCATGCATTCGACACTGGGAGGGTCAACAAGCTTTATAGTCATCCACTTGGGTCAGCCAAATGCACCCAAACGCACTATACCATGTGCACGCATGCTTTCACATGACGAGGAATCTGAAGGAAAGATGTAATTAGATGAGGGGATCTTCTATTTGGATGAACAGATTTGAATAAGCATCTAGAGCAGCAAGCAGCATCTACTTTTGATATGACTTTTTAACCCCATGTAATTCTCTCCATTGGTACTGTCATGGTGCAAGTAAACAGTTCAAACAGTTGTGACTTTTTTTATTTTAAGAATTGACTCGCTACTTTTTTTTTTTGAATGAGGGGGGAGGAGAACATCACTCATCTCTAATACCATAAAGAGATGATAGTCATTACTTTAACCGAAATGCGTCAAAGGTACTGCTCAAGTTTAACCTACCACATACAGTAAATGCAAAGCACCCAGCTGTGTCTGGAGCCCCGGCTAACTATGGCAACAAAGACACTAATGTAGAAAGACATTGTAAAGCCAAACTGGCCAAACTAAACTTTAGGAACACCCACGCTTGAGCAAGTCTGAGATGGACAGAACGTATGAAGTTTTATTTTAATTTGACTTTGTAATGGCATCATTCCTCCTGATGGTCAAAACTTAAATTTGAAGCCAGCGCTTCAGACTTGTCTCAAGTACAGCATAAGGTAAATGATTACAACCTCATGTATTAAAATGACTGAAGCCATTCTTATATTGTTGGAAATCAATCTTTTGATCTGCCAAACTAACACAATGTTTGCAAAAAGAGATTGACTAGATTAATAATTTACTGATCTTATGCTCAATTTTGTTTAATATCTTGACAGCACTATTATTACATACGATTTAACTGGAATTCTGTTTTGTATTTTCAAAAGTATACTACTGTTGAATACAGCCTCCTCCTCTGCGTTGAGCCACCAAACGACTTTCTAGGAGTGCACATTATGGAGGATCGGTCAGTCAGTGGTAACTTGGACTCACACGAAGACATGCACTGTGTGTGCACACCTCGCCCGGGGGTAGTTTGCTGCAGCGTGTTTGACATACATACACATCAACAACCACAGTCTGCACATTATGATAATTCGTTGGTCCTGAAATAAGAATGTGCTCCTTAGATCCTGCGGGTGAAGCTTAGCGTGCCTTCCTCAGTGGAATAAGATAGAAAACGATAAGAACTGACACCCAACGACTCAAGTGATGTTAAATTTTCTTTCTTTTTTTTTTGTCAGCTCATTAGTTCTTGCAATGATTTCAAATCTGCTGAACAGTGATTATATCTTGTGCTTTATTTTCCATTTTTGGTATGGTATGGTATGGTTTTGGTATTTGGCTTCAACTGTTGTGGCAGGCCAACAATAAAAACAACGATGTTGTACAAATATCCCCCTTCGCCAACAATTGGCTGGCAACCTGTCCAGGGTGTCTGGCCCATGCAAAGTCGGCTGGAATAAATTCCAGCTCAAATGCGACACTAATGAGGATAAGCTTAATCGAAAATGAATCGGTAGATTTCTGTAAGCTTCAAATATAAAAAAATGACCCAGTGTTGACTGTCTGACCTCTGTGCAAAAATAGAGCGCATCAGTTACTTTGCCTTCAAAAATGTATCTCAGGTTTGCTATGTGAAAAGTATTTCTTCTCCCACAAGACTAGAAGGATGGGCATACGTGCAGATGGAAAGATGCACAGATAGATGGAAAGATAAACCTCAGGGATGCAGGTCCAGCACCAAGCAATAAATTATAGAAGGAGATGGCAAAGTAATAAAAGATATCCGTCTGATTTTGTTATGCCAGGGTACTTACATATAGGTCACTGTGTGATTCATGGCACGATCATCTTTGTAAAAACAAATGACAAGGTGGCGAGGTGGTACCATGCTTCCATCTATCTCCGTCTCTCTTTGTGCGTCTCCCTCTGTCTCTCTGGGTCATTTTCATTCTGTTTGCGGCTCAGCACCCTCACTATTTGTCCCTTCGACTGTGCAGCCATCCTACCCGCCTTGACAAGGAGGATCTTGCCAGATGCTCATTTGGAAATGGGTTAGGGCTGCAAAAGGGAAATGCACCCATTGAGATGCATGTGAGGATGTTAGTATCGTCTGGCTTCTACAGTCATTGCTGATGTGAATTTAGCTTCGATCAGTTTGGAGACGGTTATCTATTTGCCCGGGCGGGCTCATTAATGTCAAGTCAACGTGACAGTGAGGACCATTTGCGGTGCTATTTTTTATACACTTTGGCTTCCGTTCTGCTACGCTGTCAGTATTCAGTGTTATGTTGGTTCCAAAAGTATATGAGGCAGTCAAACCTTTGCCAAACCGGTATTTGTTGAGCACATAAGTGGATGGTGTAAAGCGAGAACGCTCATGTAGAAGTCCCAAAATATCGGCTGCTTTGAAGCGCAAAATCTCGCTTAGTCTCTCTCATTGTGTCGTCATATGATAGCCAATGTACGCACATTCCCAGTCAACTGGACCAATTTCCTCCCAGGGCAGATTTATCAGGTTGAGTGCCATGCAGTGATGTAACTGGGTGCTGACCTCATTAACTCCTAGTGGCAGCTACCACCCCCCGCGTCTTCACACAAAGTCACAATGCTGTAAGAGCCTACAACATGTTGAACAAAACAGACAAAAAAAAAAAAAAAAAAAAAACAGAAGATAGCCATCTTGAAGCCAATGAACTATGTTGAAGTGACGGGAGGATCTTCTTTTATAAACCCAAATCTCTGCATAATAATTCATTGTCGGTCAATTAATTAAGACATCAAAATTGTCTACATGCTTCTTCTTATCACACAACAGAAATGTGACTTTCATTGAAATAAAATGTTGCTGTAAAATTAGCACTTTTTGCTGCCTCTTTTATTTTCTATTTGACTCTACTATAATCAAGCAGGCCCTCCTGTGTGGAGTTTGCATGTTGTCCCTGTACCTATGTGGGTTTTTCCTGAGTACGTTAATTTCCTCCCACATTCCAAAAACATGCTTGGTAGGTATATTGGGCACTCTAAAATTGTCCTTAGGTCTGTTTGTGAGTGTGAATGGTTGTTCTTTGTTTCGTGCCATGCAATTGGATGGCACCCAATTCAGGGTGTGCATCCGCCTACTGGCCTAGGACAGCTGGGACAGACGCCAACACACTTGCGGCCCTTTTGAGGATACAGTAAGCGGTCAAGATAATGGATGGATGTAATCAAGTCGGTGTTATTCATTTACTGTAGCATGACAAAGCACTTTACAGTAGGAGCATGCTTGGAAACACACTCCTCATACATTTTTAGATGAACCCTCTAACTTAGATTCATTGTGGGCCAACCATCTGCCTTGACTGTTAGGATGTGTTTGTGCGGGAACGGAAAGACCAAACAGTAGCTACAGGGCATAAGAAAGGGGGGATCACAAATGAAAGGATCCTTTAAAAAAAACACACACACACACATATTGTTTGCAATAGATTGATAATTGTTTTTGTGGGGAAACAAAATATTACAGGTTTTGGATACATTAGTATTTTTTAACATTTAGTGCCATTACACTCCCCTTTATGCACAAATAAGCTGAATAGGCATGTGAGCACATCAGCCACAAAGGCTGAAATAACTTTTAAAATGCCAACCAATTTGCCCACCTGTTGGTTCTTCTCATCTCGCATTTGTCTGCCATTCACAGACATAGGCAAATAATGAACATCAGCCAAAGGGAAGATGACCATGCCTAAAATTATCATGACATATATAAAAGACCATATTTTATAAAATAAATGTCATTATCTTACTGCTCAACAGCCACAGTCCTCTGTTTCATGCACTGTTAACAAATTCTTATAAAACCAATGTGCATATTACAGCTGACCCTGACTTAAGGCTTTAGTGGTGAAATACAGCCAATATTGTATGTTTTAAAAGAGGACAAAGTTTGTAAAATTGTGTATTTCTTATTAAGGTAATGGATGTCGATCTTTATAGCATTCCAGATGGAGATTTCTACTGCTTATATGGAGCATACTGTATATGGGATACCAGTATCCATCCACTGGCTCCCACATATCTCAAACTCTGGTTGTTTCAAAGCAGCCATCTTTACAAACTGATGACAGCTTGTATGTTCTACTTTATGTGACCTATAGTGTGCATGCTTATCTCCCATGAGTTTACGATAGCTTCCTGCCTCCTGTCATCGCACTGTCATGGTTCCCCATCTATTTTCGTGGGTCTGATCATTATGTCACTCCTGTCCACAACTATATTACATCCTGATTGACCGCTTTTTCCCGGTACAGATATCAAATGAATAATTCCCCCTCTGAAACAGTGGCCCATGAAATAACAACATCGGTTCAGGCCATTTGACATTCCAAATATCAATTGATATTTGGCTTAACAGCTGCACAGAGAATCCAATGGGTTCTGACAACAGATGAAGAGATTAATGAGGCAGCTTCACACTCGTGTTTATTGAAGTTATATTGTCTTTTGTAATTTCATTATAAATTGCAGATGATAGTGTTGCTTAGTCTACCAGTCAAAAGTTTAAAAACACTGACATATTTGAGGTTTTTGGTTTTCCGTGCAAATTGACAAAGTAAAATAAGTGACATGGCAAAAAACATTGTTTAAATAATTCAAGTAATGTACATGTGCCTAAGGACAATAATGGGCAAGAGTGACTGCACTTTACTTGATGGAAGTAATATTGCAGGAATATAAAGTAAAGCACATAGGTTTAGCATTTATCTCACAGGACATCAGTCATTCTTGCACATCTGATTGGTAGCAAAGACCGTTCTTAGAATTTCTTATGATTTTGAGCTGTTTATTGTAATTGTAGCTGTGTGGAAGAGGCTATCCATTCCCAAAATGCCGTCATCTGATAAAACCAATTTGGGCGATTTCGATCAAACTTTTGGCAAGTAAAGAAAAAAGACATATATTGGAAGACCATAGTTATCAAAATTTTCTATATTGCTCCCTTTACCCATGAAGACCTCAATATGGGACTAGTTTCTCTTTTCCTAGCATTGTATGTGTTTTGGAATTCCTACACATATATTTATCAGGACTTCAGAGTGGACTATGCTAATCTAGATGTCATTAAACATTGAGTTGCACTTTGGGCTCTCGCATAAGTTTTTTCCTCATTCATTGCAGTTAATGGACCATGTGGAGATTAGCTGTCAACTCCCTGATGGTTATTTCATTTTTCACCATTCGTTTTAAATGTTTAAACAAAAGCATTGCTTATTAAAATGTGTGACAGCACACGAGTGCCAAAATAGAGAACATTTCTGAGCTTTGTAGAATGACATGAATACATTTGCAACAGCCACTCAAATATCACACAAAAACCATACTTTTGTCTCATTACTTGCTAAGACAATGCGTTTATCAATTGTATATGTTTTTATTGTGTATTTGGAAACGACGTATTATACATATATGAAATTTATGACCATTTAACAAACACCTGAAATTGTGTTATCATTTTCTGAACTCAGATTTCTAGTTGTTTATTTGTGTTATTTGTGAGTAAATTAGACATGCAACACAAAAAGGAAATGCATTAAAGCAGTGTTTCCATTTGTAAAGCAAATCCCCGAGTGACAGAGGTTCTGTCAACACACATCTTTGCGATGTTTACAAGCAGGGTCTGTGGCAATTGTTATTTTAAGCGCATCAGCTCGCTGTGTCACACACAGTGTCCCAGAGCCAAAAAACAAAAACAAACATTATACATAAGGACACCCACCTAAAGGTGATCCACAGTGCCATTGTAACTATACACTTGAGTGCAATCTCTTCTTTCATGGTTCACAATGTGATGCTATCATGTAGAAATCAGACTAATTGTTTAAAAAAAAAAAAAAAAAGGATTGACAGGAATTGCCATTCTTTCCCGTATTTCAGCATCCTAAAACAAACAAAAAATGCTGCAAAAAAGCTATACATGGACTTCTGACTGGTTGGTGATGACTATTTAAGAAATCCATGAGCTAAGTTTTCTTTTGTATTGGCCGCTCCATTCATCAGTGACTGTTCATCGCAGATGATACATTAACAGCTGCCAAGCATTTGTCACTTAATGGGCTACAATGAGAATAACTCAATACAATATTTAAGGAACGTGTTTTATTTGGTGTGTGTCTGCATTGACTCTGGTTGTAGTTATGTGCTGTTTTGTGGCTCTTTAATCATTAGGAGTGAATGTGTGTATTATGTTGACATCTAACAATTATAGGAAACTATTCTCGAGGGAAAGTGGATTTTGCACATGGTGGATTTGCCAACTATTAGTCTGATCTTCTCTTTTCTTTAGCGATGCATGCTTCTCTCTAGAGGAAAAGAAAAAAACAAGACCAAGAGTGAAAGCGGCAAACAAAATGTGAATGTATCAGTGAATCAAGCTGATTTGACTTGAGATTTGTGATGACTCTATCTTCAGGCTGTGTTCTCTTTGGAGCGAACCAGTAAGTGCACTTGCAAATGTTTTTAGGTCACCAAATGCAACATTTGAATCAGTCTGTAGCCAAGCAAGGCGAGCTCAACAGTTTAAAACCTTCATAAGTATTCTTGTCAGGGAAAACCAAAGATTTTTTTTTTTTTTGGAGTATCTGTGTGTGATGTTTTTCATGTCAAGTTACATCCCCTGCAACCTCCCAAAAAGCCAATTCTCTTCTTATAAATCTTATAATGTTGATGCATTCAAGTCATCCACATCCCTTTACCGGAGTTGGTTCAATGCCATGGATTAAATCAGGTGAATTATTCATGATTCCTAAACGATATCAGTGAAGGGTAGGTCAGACAGTAATGAGAAAATATTGTTAATTTATGTTTACTATATTGTTTCTAATAATATGTTCAATGTGCCTGCGCTAATCATTCCAATTAATATGGCATTTTGAGACATATGAATAAAGCAACAATCATTTTGATTCATTTCTGGGGCTGGCCATTTTATGCTGCTGTTAATTGAAAATTCAAAGATTTAAAGATTCAAAGAGATTTTATTGTCAAATGTATAGTACTTATTCTGTTCGCTTCCCGTGCAGACTACATTCCATAATCGAGCAAATAATAATTAACTATTAGGCTCGGGGCTCTGGTAATGATCAATCACGGCTCATCTGTTTTCTGGTCAAATTGGTCATGTGATGTTTGAAAGCTGAACTATGACTGACTGTTTTTTGTGGTGGGTAAAAGAGATTAGACTTGCCTGTGTCTCCTCATTTAGCCAACAACTCCATCGCCACAACCAGCGACACCGACGGAAGCAAAAATGACAGATTTCAATGCAAGCATCTAAATGACAACTTTCAACTTGCCCAACTTTTGGCAATACAATCCACAACTGTGGCATCAGTGCGTCAAGACTTAGCTCCATCTAGGACAAGGGTCAGCAACCTTTAAGATTCAAAGAGCCATTTTGACCCGGTTTCCATGGATAAGACAACACTGGAAGCCGCAAACACGTTATTAGATCTGAAATAAAGATGTTTTTACACACAGTATAAATGGGTGGAAGCGGTAGAATCCGTTGTGCTGCTTTTGTCAACCAAGGTTGTACCTCATTATTTCCATTGAAAGAAACAAGCAGACTGAACCAACATCTGAATCCATCCAAACAGGGGCATTAAGGTGAGATTTATTCAGTGTTAAGCCCGTTTATATCATTTACTTACCCGTGTTATCTTATTTTGAACTATCTGCTTTTGCCGTGCTGTATTTTCTGTTTACGTTCTCTGTTCGTCATTTAGATTTTAGCTGCTGTTAGCCAAGGTTGTTACCTTCTTGGATTCAAGAAAAGAACTAACAGACTGTCCCGATACTTGTTCTCACTCAGGGGCATTAAGATGACATTTATTTAGCTTCAAGCGCTTTAGTTTTTAATGTTCAGTTATATCTTACTTTAAAATGTGTGCTTTGAATTTGTAAGGCCGTGCTATATTTCCTGTTTTCACGGAAAGACTACAACGTCACTTTGTTACTAGTGTGAATACAGCAATGTCTGAAGCCCAAACATAATTTTTGAAAACATGAAATTAATTCATTGTAACTATATTCTAGAAGTCATTAGTTGCTTCAATGTTTATAAGAGAAGAGACAGACGTTCCTGTCCAAATCCAGTCAGCGTGCCCAAAGAAGCGTCCTACCAATCTGTCTCTTCTAATAATCAATCGCTGTAAACAGAAGACATCTGGAAACTGTCGTCTTCCCACTACAGCACTGAGCCAGCTCTTTTGGTCTTCAGTGCTTCTGGCCTTTACTAAATCCCATTCGTCACTACTCCAAGTGTCAGCTAACAATCGTGAGCCAGCAACTACAAAATTGAAGACTTTTTGCACACAGGTGTATTGTGAGAAACCCTGAATATTATATGAATGTTGACTTATGTGACTTGCATATTAAGGAATGAACAATATAAACGTACAAATATACAGTCAACAAAACTTCACGTTTTCAATAATTGGATCTATACCTGTTTTATACACGTTTAGCTTCCACATCCATCCCATTTGCATTTTATTGATAACACAGGCAGAAGAAAAATCCCATTGCCTTTTACAAATCATGAAAATAAATAAATGTATCTTGCCTATACCTTCAAAGTGCTATGCAACGTGAATAGTTAAAAAATAAGCAGCTCGAACTGAAAGACAACACAGCAAGTATGCAATTTTATTGGAATGAAATAGTAACACCATCTACTTGTTGGTCTACTTCACAATGGCCGTGAGACAAATTTAAGACAGAATGCAGTTCAAAGCAGACTTGATGAAAAAAAAAAATACAAAATGCTGCTGGGCAGTTCTGCAAATTAGGATTGAGCTACAATGGCATACAATGATTGAAGGCTTCTGGTCCACAGGATGAAAATCAGAGGCCAGAGTTGAGATGATGAGGACAGAAAGAAATCATAATGACAGTCGATTTTGTGTTTGAAAAAAGCTCTGGAAGACTGAATACGGGTCACAGATTTTTTGGATTTCGCGGGCCCACAATTGACAAATATTAACATCCTCTAAACACCCCCACCGCCCACCCCCATTACCTTAGCTCACTAACATTACAAAATGAACTTGCCGAACAGAAACAAGATTTTTAAGTGCTTGCAAAAGTATTTAATGAGGCTCAAGGTCTGGGGGAAACCCATGTTAAATATGAATTGACTTAAAGTTGGCAGCTTGAGCCATTTGAGTGCAGCATACTGGCTTTATGCTGCTTCACCATGTATGATTTGTTTGCTGTGCACCTCTGGGCTCCGCTAATGGACCTGTTCTGCAAAGAAACACTGTACAACATGGATGCACGTATAGTTGTGCTCTTTCATATTTTGTAACATGCATTCATAAAAACATGTACTCAGAGCATCAAGCTACTTAACGACAACATCATTAGGGAACTCTGGGGCACATTAAATGTTGAAACTGATGTGATAATAGTGAAAGTCAAATAGAGAAAGTCTCTCATTAGAGCACAAATGCAGAACCCAGGAGATGACTTTGCAGTGGTTGTCACCATTTCTTTGTTCCGCACTGCACAGTAAGTGCCCTTTAAGTTACTCATTGGTTTGCCCTTGTGCACAGATTCATAAAAGATGATATGAAATTTTATTGATCCCCGTGGGGAAGTTCTCTCACAGCAAAGAAATTGGTTTCAGTGAAATAAAAAAGAAGACTACAAACAAAAACAGAGTACAAGAGTACGGATATAGTAAAATTATAAAACATAAAGGCTCAGCATGATCTGGGGTGGGTTGCAGCCCACCTGTTAATATGTTGCTGCGCAGACCTTTTATAATCCCATTTACATCTTTTAAGTCCCAATGAACATTGATATTAAAAGACTACTTTATTGGTTTTGACATTGCAGAACTCATCTCATACTGGATCTTGCAGAGATGAATTTTGTTTCAGATCTTTTCGTTCAGATGACTCTTATTTGAGATGGTGGTCTGAAATCGAATACCGCCGTTATGTAATTTACATCATACTGATGTTAGAAATCATCAAACCACAAACTCAACAAGTTTTTATCAATTCACATATCATTTCATATAAAGATGTTCCTGAAGGAGCACTGGTAGACAATTGGTGTCCTGTGGACAAAATGTTATTTTCTTATGTTGTTGCTGTACTTTTCTTGATTATGTTCAGTGTATTTTAAAATAAAACATATGTAAAAGAAGTTGTGAGTTAGGTGATTCAATCAACTGGGTTTATTTCTATGAAATGGCTACTTTTATGAATTTCATTCTATTAAATACACCTGGCATTTCATTGAATAATGAGCTATTTTTTAAGAACATATTTGCTCCTAAAAGATGGAGACACTCAAATATTCATATTCATAAACGATCTACCAGCACTGAATTGCATCAGGGACAGCAGAGATCGCCTATGTGAATTATGGGAATCCGAAGAGGACTTATCATTTTACCATTTTCGGCAATAAAAATGTAATATCTCTATGATTAGTTTGATAATTCATTTCTTTTCCATGTACAATCAACACCTTCAAAAACACTTTTTTTTTCCCATTTGCGGATGACTAAAAATGACATTGTATGTGCTGAAGGCTCAGGTATCGATGAAGTTCTACTGACCTGTTTTTTTACTTTGCTGTGATGTTCACAAACTGAGCTGTAATTTTTCATTTCCTCAGCCGAGAGAACGGCACGTCACGTTACGGCCAACAGTTTTAGTTGAATTTTTTTTAAAGGTGTTAATTGTACATGAAAAGTACAATTTGATTATAGACTAAATATTACATTTTACTGGAAAAAATGCCTAATTAAGTTGAGTTTTCCTTTAATGTTGACGATGAATAAGAATGCCTTGACGATACAGCTCACACACTTCTATTCACAAGTGGCAAATATAGACCAGTCAAATAGTCAGCAGCTTGCTAGTGTGTGATGCTAATCTAACAGTCTACATTTTCACTCCGAGTTTGTCAAGCATCAGTTATAGAAGATAAAGAAGTCTTGTAATCTTCCTCTATTAACATTATATTGAAATGTTTGGTAACACTGGACAAGAGTTTTGGACACTAACTGTTTTTTTTCTTTCCTGCCCAGAATGTGAGATGACTTACACTTACACTTACACTTATTAAAACAGTTTTTCAAAATCTTTGAATCCCTCTACAGTCGAGACCACAGTGTGAGCTGAGAGAAAAGAGAGCAGAAAGCAGTGTTATGGTACACTGCAGCAAGGAAAGTCACTTTTATCTTTGGTACTCACAATCTCAAAGTCACCACCCACTCTCCATTATTGTAAGCGTTTAGCCTGCATCCACAAGTGCAACATAATGGCAAATATCATTTTTAATCAGTCCACTATCATATAGGGACTGCAAAAAAGCAGAAGGTCACTTTTTTGTTTGGAAACAGCATCTGTGAAAGCCAGAGGTCACAAGTCTTATGTAGCCAAGCATGTGGTGAAAAACAGCCACGGGCTTGGTTTCTAACATCACATATCATTAGAGCTTAATTAGTAAAGTGGGCTTCAGGGACAGCACTTTCCATCTGCCTTAGTTTGACATATCTCGTCCTTCACATTTCATCCAGAAGGAAGTTTGGGTGGTCGCCTGTGCTGCGATATCACCTGAAGATAATGTTACACAACAAATATGCGAATACGGGTCTTGAAAAAAAGTCACCATCATTTGTTTCATGGGGATATTTTCCAGACAGGAATGCGCCATTACAACAGATTTAAGTTCTACATGACCATATTCACCTTTGAAACTGTTAAAAAGGGAAAAAAAAAATCCAGAATCTTAGCTTTTATTCATAACTAAATTGCATGTGTTTAATAGTTTCTCAACTCCAGCTGGCTCCGGCCTTCCTGTGTGGGGTTCGCATGTTCTCCCCCGTGCCCGCGTGGGTTCGGGGTGTCCCCCACCTACTGCCTGAAGATGGCCGGGATAGGAACAAGCATGCCTGACACTCGAGTGAGGATAAGGGGCCATAGAAAATGGATGGATGAATAGTTTCTTGCTCCA
Organism: Hippichthys cyanospilos; assembly: GCF_059441005.1. Taxonomy (NCBI): domain Eukaryota; kingdom Metazoa; phylum Chordata; class Actinopteri; order Syngnathiformes; family Syngnathidae; genus Hippichthys; species Hippichthys cyanospilos. The sequence goes on along the minus strand of NC_142372.1, from coordinate 19,628,272 downwards.
TTCTGTCATACCGAAGTCCACTTTCGACTGTTGGCACCGAACTACACTGACTTTGACAAAGTGCAGTAGAAATGTGTGAAGGCACTGAAAATGCAATAAGAAAGTATGGGTATAGTTCCAGCAAAGCGACTGTTCCTTCTTGTCCTGGTTTGCTCCACCGCTGCGTACGGTAAAAGTGTGTGTTGTTGCGCGACTTGGCTTATTCTGACCTGCTGATGCAACCGCATCTGATATCAAGTCGTTGCTAATCCTAGATAAACACACGCCTGCCTTCCATCAAGCTTTACGCGTTCAGCCTATCCAGCAAAGATCATATCAACCGATTGTTGTCTTGTGCCTTTGCCGCACTAAAATTCTAGGATATTGTTGAATGCTTACATAAAGTTGATCTTGTTTTTAACTTGCGCTCTAGGCTCACCTGCCTTGCCTGCGTGTCTTCACTTCAGCATATTTCTTTGAGGCCTTCTTTTTAGGGTCACGTCTTTTATGGTTTTAATAATCATCGCTGCCAATCCATTGCCTTCTAGCCTTCTATAGGAGTGCATTAAATTTGACTGACAGTGTTTTTCAAAGGAGAAGATAAAGCTCTTACAATCTATCCCATTATATTGTGTGGGTGTACCTTGCATTACGGTCGGTCATTGCATTTATTTGCATCACTCAACCAGCATGTAATCTTATAAATATGAGCGGCATGTTACAGAAACAATATGGTATCATGCCTGCTACACAGTCCATTATCCTCTAATGAAGAGAATAAGATTAATTAAATCCTTTCAGTCATTGTGCTGGGATATTTTCTGACACTTTTACTCACATTTATGTTACCAAATTTGTGTGTTTGTGCGCACTTTGTAATTAGATGCTCACAAAAGCTTAGTTCAATGACCAAGATTTTTTTTAAATTTTATTTGGATGTCTGTTTACCAAATGGTTTTTTCTCATGCAATACCTGATATTGCACTCTTTAAGTATGTTTACTCGTTTATCGGATGTGCGTGTATGAGGCTTTGTTACATGCTGTATTTCAGACACCATATTTTTTTCGAAATGTTTGAATAAAAAGATTTAAAAAAAATATTTGGACTTGGCTTTTGTTGCTATTGCATCAGGGAAATCTACTGCACAAAAAATGAAGTGAATCAAAGAGATGTCCATATTTGAAGAAAAATAAGGCTCCAAGCAAGCACCCAACACTATTGTTTACATTCTGAAGAGACAATGTGTAATATTTAGGCAGTTATTCACTTTCAAAACCCAGTTCACATTTCAATAGGTGTAAATAAATTTGTACCATCAAATATATATATATATATATATATATAATACAGTTTTAGTAATCACTATTTATATTACATGGGGGGTGCTGCTGGGAGGCCGTCATGCTCCTTTCAGCTATTTAAAGAGGAAATCCTTTGCCAATGTAATTCAAATGATGTTTTGGATGTCATTTTATGCCTAGTGTGCAGTCAAGTGAATTTCTCTTTTGTATGCCAATGGCAAATAAAAACAGGAACAAAAAGAGGAAATAAAAGTCTTGTATGCCAATCGCGAATAAAAGAAAAGGTGAACAACTGGGGGTCAGCCTTAAAAAGCGAAAGCTTTACAACGGTGTACAAAGACCAGTTCGGGAGTTAGGATGACTAGTTCTTTTTACGCATTTGAGATCAGACCAAACACAAAAGAATACGCTAGAGAAAAAAATTGCAATACAACTAGAATTTACCTTTGAAAGAACGACCAAAAAGAGCATCTGTGGCTCCCTTGTACTTGTAAATGACTGGTAAAGAGTTGTGTTTGATATGTGATATGTGGAAGCATTGGATTTTCACCATGGAGTCCGTACTGACTTTTGAAGCAAAATCCACCGCAGAGCACACCTATTAGAATCTTCTCACTCATCTTCGAAGACCTCATAGCAACCACATTTAACATAACCATCCATGGTTAAAGTATCATGTGCGCTCAAAATGAATAGTGTGATTAATATGGGTTAATACACGCTTAATGCGACAGATGTTTACACGTACAGTATATGAAATCTTAGACCATCTCCTAATGTGTAAGCGTCTTTCTATTGTCACATTACCAGAATTGCTTTTCTCCTCATTTTGCCCATGCCCATCAAGGCATGCCACATTTGGTATGATTTGATGGTTGTTTAGCTTGGGGAGAAAGGGATGTGATTGTGTGCAGCCCCTGAGCCAACACAGCACATTATCCCCCCGTCTCTGGATGTTTGTGTTGAGCACAGAAGGAACTGAACAGCGGCACACAAAGGTCATCGCTTCCTCTTCATAAGATGAATAGACACTCAATATAGGTTTTCCTTGTGTCCTTCAAAAGTGCGTCACCTACGGCTTGTAATCACTCAGAAAAGTAGATTGTGGCGATGAAATGTCTGCGGTGAATAAGAAGGTAAGATATTTTGTATTATTTTTCTTGCAAACACACATTTTGACAGGGATTTCAAACAGTATGCTTCAGTGAGCATGTCTTGCCTCCAGATGTAGCCAGGGACAAAATGATTGAATATCCTGCAAAAGTGAAAAGCTTTCATTTGTTTTTAATGGCATAGTGCTATTTGAAAATCAAATGCATTCTAGTGACATGATCAATTTTGTCAACGTCTTTGATTCAAGCAAAAATACTTCTGAGTAAGTTAGCAGTCTTGTCAAATTGTGATTAAAATGATGACCTATATGATGGACACAGTTTAGTTCATAATGCACCACACCAACATTGCCTAAATAGACAGTCAGCAAAAAAGTAAACCCATAAAAAAGCAGTATGAATTCAATACAGTGGAAAATTCTTGTACACCTACTTGTGTGCTTGTGAAAACAAAGAAAATGGGTTGGTCATGTCATCGCAACCAGTGAATGAAGTTACTCTAGAGCCCAGTCTTCTACTATGAAACTCTGAAGAAGACACACAGCAGCATACATAGCTCCTAAAGCTGTATGATATTTTGGTCTTGTTTTTTTTTTAGGATAAGCGGCTCTAGAAATTGGATGTTTATATATATATATATATATATATATATATATATATATATATATATATATATATATATATATATATATATATATATATATATATATATTGTGTGTGTGTGTGCGTGTGTGCGTGCGTGTGCGTGTGTGTGTGTTCACTCTTCCTCCCACATTTCAGAACATGAAATGCATGGCAGTGGTATTGGACACGCAAGGTTGTCCTTGGGTGTAAATAATTGTTTGTCACTGTGTGCCCTATGATTGGTTAGTCCAGGGAGTCCCCGCCTACTGCCCGAAGGCTGCTGGGGTAGGCAACAGCAAGACAGACACCTGAGTGAGGATAAGCAGCTACGGATAACAGATGGATGAATGAAAACTAAACGTTTATTTGATATGGCTGAAAACTGTCATACTAACTAAACATTATGAGTTGATTTAGTTGAAAACCAAGTCATATTAAATGAACATAATGAGTTTTTACAACTGAAATTCTAAAATTGTGTAAATTAAAATGTTTGGATTGAATAAATGACCATTTTTAACTATAGAAATTTAGGTGTTACAAGTGGCAGATAATCAAAACTTTTAAGTTTTCCAAAATTTTTAAGTTAATCAACTTCAACATTTGGGCGCAATTGATTGCCTCCATTTTGTGGTTGTTTCTGTCAACTTTTGGGGATATACAGTGTTGTTGCAGAGGGCAAAGACCCAGTCACGGCTTAAGAAACACATCCACTCTTCTCTATTTGGGGTTTAAATCGAAGAATATTTGAAGTCTAGTGGCGCGTGTGCATTTCCTATGCTTATACATATTATACATTTGTCAGCCTCCCAGCGCCCGCCCACCAGCCTTGTCAAAGGCTGCGGCCCCCACTGTTCATGTTGCCGCTTTACTGCAAAAAAAATCATTAGAAGAGGGAGGCTGAAGGGAAATAAATGTCTTTTTCTGCCTCATCAGTAAGATTCAAACTGAGCGTGAGTTATGTAAGCGCTGCTAAATTTATCAATGCTCATTTTATGCAAAGCCGGAGCTCCTGGGCGCAGACTGTGTAATGTTCAGAGCAAGAGTCAGGCTGTTGTTTCCCTACAAACCCTTTCTTACGTAGTAAGAATGTGCAAAAACCGAGTCTCAATTTTAGCAACGTTTTCCTGGAGAAAAGGCAGATGTTTACGCTCAAGCATGCACAGACAATCAAAGTGAACATCAGTCAGTTTACAGCTGCACTTACACAAGGGATTAGAGTCAAATGGGACTGGCAGACAAATGCTACAGCAGCAATATGGTGCATTCCTTCATATACTGTTTTTGTGAATGAAGCCCTGTAGACTCAAAGGGGATTTACGGAAAAAAAAAAAAAAACCAAAACCTAATAATAAGGGTTTCTGCCTCTTATATGTATGTGTTTGTCACTGCACTTCAGACAACCTCCACAAACAAAATTTACTTCTAAACACCTCACCTACTGCTCCTGTCAATTCCTAATTCCCCACTGTAATCCTCACCCAAAACTTAATCCTAATTCGGTCAGTTGGCAGAATCTAAACCGCAAGACTTAATATTCATCATTTATGAACAGTTGCATTTTTTTAATCAACTGTGTTTCTGTGGAACCTGTTCAGTTATCATTTATCCAGCGTGCAAACTTTTGTTCAAACAACTTCAAACATGAAGATTTTGTGGTCATATTCGGTATATGGAAACACGTTTGACATTTACCAAAATGGTGTACTTGCAGGTCATTTAACAACATCACATACTGCAAATATGCAGTAAATATGCATCACACTGGCATTGCGCCTCATTGTTATGGAAAAGCCCTTCAACGCCGTGATAGGGAATAATCCAACCACTGAAGGCTTGAAGTTGATATCCTTTTGCAGCTCCCACTTGTGTGATGTACAGGCATTAAAAAAATGGAGTACAGTGTGGGTTAATTTTTCTATATTGAAAAAAATATTGCTAGTTTTTTTCTTAGTGACAGTTGACAGATGCTTGTTGAGTGGGTTGCTAGTTCAAATTTTTCTGTAGACTTCCTCATAGTATTTGAGTATTTAAACCAGCAGTGAGCCGCTCAAAAAATGTTCAGCCATTTGAACATCTGAGCCACACCAACTGTATTATAAACCAGTATATTACTGGTGCCTTCTGTAGGAGAACAAAAAATGATGTTTTTTTTTTTTTTTCTCTTGGAAGTACAAGGCTTCTAGCAAATATCAGCGTTATATCACAGACAGCATGGGTGGCATGGCTTAGGTGGTAAAATGGCAGCCCCCAAATTGAAGGTCATGAGTTCATTCCTCAACCTCTTGCAAAACATTTTAATAAACTTGTAAAACTGGGTCACAAACTCTTGTAAAATTTACTTACAATTTCTGAATAAAAATACCTATTTTTTTCAAGTAAATATCCTTCCCCTCTTCGTACTGTGAATGAGGTCTGCACAATAAATGCACTTTTTTTTATGATTTTTATCTTTACCAAAAGTCTACTCTATGTAACCTAACAAATAATACTTACAAGACAAATTTTACACAGAAGCTTATATCAGCCCAGTGATTGGCTGGCAAACAGTTCGGTGTGTACCTTACCTCTCATCCAAAGACTGCTCGGAGAGGCTTAACCAACCCTTGTAAGGATAAGGGGTTTGGGGAAGAAATGAATGGATAAAAATTTGCGACAAAATATAAACATTCAAATGAAGTTGAGATGTTTTGTAAAATGTGAATGAAAACAGAAATCATTTTTAACCTATACTCACCTGAATACTGTAATGGAAAAGTGTGTTGTGGTCTGATGAGTCCGTATTTTGAAACCATTTTTGGGAGTCATGGACGCGGTGTTCTCCAGACCATCCAGACTGTTATCGGCACGAAGTTCAAAAATCAGCATCTGCCGTTTTATGGGGGTGTGTAAATGCTTATAGTAAGGGTAACATAAACCACCTTTAATGCTGAAAGGTATATACATTTGGAGCAATACATGTTGACATCAAAGCAATATCTTTTTTACGAATGCACCTGCTTATTTCAGCAAAACAATGCCTTGTCATATTCTGAACATATTATGACAATGTGGCATTGTGGTAAAAAGTGGATGGGTATTATAATACCCTGCCTACAGTCCAACAGTTTTAGTCATTCAGGTGTCAGAGTCTGCAATGTTTATTGAAGGAAGCCAGAGAAGGACAGGGGGTCTTCACTGGTCCTTTGAAGCCCCAGACGCAGGTCCCCTGGGGGATTACCAGATCACGACGCCCAACTGATTTTATCATAAGTCAAGAGTGAAGAGGAGGAAACCAATCTATGAAACACTATACCTCTCCAAAGAAAATTAAAAAAAGATTTGTTTTCAGAAATAAAAATATACATATTCCAAAAGTATCCACCTAGAAAACTTGAACAATTAGCGTGCTTTTTGTGCTATCATAATGACACTTCATGTAACAGTATTGTGAATCCTGTTATTAGCATCCAATTCAAAATGAGTGAAAACTGGATTAAAAAAGTTGATCAGAACAAATGGTATGTCTTTGTAGTTGCTTTGAATACATTGAAAAATTCCATTAAAAAGTACTCTCTCGGCCTTAAGCTAAAAGCAAAATCTACATTACACTTCACTTCAATAATCGAAATTACTTAGGCAAGCCTAAAAGTCAAAATCCACAAACCTCTTCGGGACTAAACTGTAATAAGCAATCATGTCCACCGAGGAATATATACATAAAAAAAAAACATGTAAATTCAATGTCCGCCATCAGGATAAGACTACAATTAGGAAGCACGTTCACTAGGGAGCATTATTGCACTTGAAATACTTCATAACTCATAATTCTCTCTAGGAACCTGATGCATACTAATGCTCTTGCAACTCAGCAAGTTGTTTAGTTAACACTTTATAAGTATATGGTGATTTTTTTCAGACATCTATTCGGTCAACGTTGGTTTGATGTTTTTAAAATGTTTTCATCATTCAGCGGTCCGTCAACAAAATGTTGGCATGTCATGATGGACCAGCAGACAGTCTTTCAATACCGACGAACTGCCTGTTTGTAGGTATTGCAGTTTGTGAACGGTCCAAAATTTACTTAGGAATTTTTTGCCATATGGCTCAGCATTAATGGATATAAAATACATCAATTTCATACACCAGCACACAAATGAAAACATTTTGCTCTAAAATAACAAAGATAATGAAGAACAAATGTAATTCGCCTTCATGCGCTACAGTTGTACATGGAGTGTTTATGTATATTCTTAATATAATCAACAGTACATTAATTAGATTAAAATGTTGGTACATATTGGTATGATTCAATTTGCCGTTCAGTTTAGTTATGTCAGGATCACCACACCAGGCTCTTTATTATCTTATGATCTAATGCAACCGTATAAATAAACATATACATATATTTTTAAAAAGTTGTTTGTTTGTTGTTTGTTGTTCTTTACAGCAAATCTTGCTTCTGTTGCCATGTGTTTCTTCTCTGAGATTTACACCCCCAAAAGACGAAACAAAATCATCTTCCACAAAATCTGTGTTTTTCAGCTCCTCCGGCTGATTTGCGTGTGTTTTATGTAGTGGTGATTGTAAACGCATCATTACACATTTGCACCACAACCAGTGTTCCGACGTTCAAAATGGAGGAAGAGAGAAGTACCATACTGAGCAACTGGATCCTGATCAAGCCTCTTTGCAAGGGATGTGTTTTTGCCACAGCCCACACTGCCTGTTACCATGACAACAAACAGAAATTGCCCTTCTATACGATTTAACCCACGTGCTGTTCAACACTGAATCCATTCTCTTCCCTCCTCACTGTGTCAAGATACCGCATGTCTCTGTGTTCCCAGCATCCTCAAGAGTCGGGGGAATACGCTCCAATTGATCTGCTGCAGACGAGTGGAGCGAGATGAATCACATGACTAATTTAGATGTCACTCCGATCACTGCCTGCTTTCGACTCGCCTTCAAGTGCTTTTCATTTGTGAAGGAGCTGAAGAATGAACCGGGGTGCTTTTCCTGCACGTGTGCCCAACGAGGTAGTCATTCCAGAGGATGGCATAGCCTATCTCATATCTCATCAACGGGTCTCAAATGCACAGTTTTGGCCATAGTGGGATGAGAGCTAGGTGGAAAGGACACAGTCGCCTGTTTGTGTCCAGTACATCATCAGAAAAAGCTTTTTTGGCCTGCTTTTGGACACCTTGACCTTTGACTTACTTTACCCATTATTTGAAATGTCACTCTGTCAGAGGATACATATATATATATATATATATATATATATATATATATATATATATATATATATATATATATATATATATATATATATATATATATATATATATATATATATATATATATATATAAATACCCAAGCTTTCATTCACACAACACACATACTTACTCTGGTTATGGCACAAATACTGTATATAGTCTTTATTCATATATAAAGATGTTCCATTTGTGAGAACTGTGCAGCATAACTAAGTGACTGTGAGGAATAAGACCAAAGAGCTTTGCATAAATACAAAATGAATTTCCTTATCCAATATGAAATACATACTCGAAAGTTCAGTATCATATAAAAAAAAAAAAAAAACCATCAGCAAACTGTAATTTCTTCTTGCTATGTGTGCAGGAAGATTTGAACGCTAACAAGATTCTTAAGCCTCAAAACTTGTCCCTAGCTGCAGTTGGGCTTTGAGTTAAATCCACTTGAAACCGCTTGTTGTTTGATGTAATGTTACTTTGACTGGTGATTCCTCTACTCTTCCTTGTGTCTCCTTGTAGCTCAAAATTGATTGAACACTGTCATGTGTGTGTCAGGATGCTTTATTGATTGCCTGCTGTAACACTCAGCACACTTAAGGGCTCTAACAAAGCCACACAATTGCATTAAATCGATTAAGACAGACTATAAACACATGTTGACATTTTAATCTGACCTTGTTTGATCATTCAAAATTTGACTTGAACACATCCAGACTGAAACATTTGATTAAATACGGAATTCCTATACACTTAAATTGATCAAAGATCAAAGCTGCCCTTCTACGCATGCTTCGTCATCCGGGGTGGACTGTAACAACAATTAATTCGCAAGAGAAGGGGAAGCTAGGTGGGCTGCATGTTTGGGCAGATAATTCATGCTAACACATCTTAAACAAGTCAGTACTTTCAAGTGTGTCGTTAAAAGGAACCATTTCTGTTCAAAAGTAATAGAATATCAAAAAAAATGCTTTCAAGTTACTCCTTTTTGTCATTCACTCAATTGTGGCTGGTGAGTGACAAACTTAAATTTAGAAAGCAACAAAATCAACCAAGTTGAATTTGAGAAAAAGACTAATCAGTTTTATCGTATTGTGATTGAATTACCGCAAATTCCGGACTATAAGCGGCTACTTTTTTCCAAAACTTTCAACCCTGCGGCTTATTCAGTGATGCGGCCAATTTATGTAATTTTTCTAACGGCCACTAGGGGCGCTCGAGTAAAAAAGGTAAGATTAAGACCGGTGGAATATGTGCGTCGAGGAAGACTGCAACTTCCTGTCTTGTGTATAAATTAAATTAGCGTGAACATACCCTCATCATGGAAAATGCAAAAAGAAAGGCATATGACGCAGGACAAACTCCATTCCAGCTGTGATTGCTGGGGGCACAACGAAGTATTTGCAGCCGCTTGACGTTAGTGTGAATCGTGCATTTAAAGTGGCGCTCCCTGTTGAATGGGAGAATTGGATGACCAGGGAGTGTGTGACGACGTCTATATAACAGTTTCATTCCGACACTGAGGAAGATGACTTTGATGGCTTCAGTTCAAAGGAGGAAGATGAAGACGGCTTACCGTGATTTTTACCAGTAGGCTATGTTCTTTTACCAGACCTGTTTTACCAGACCTGTTATACTGTGTTACTAGCGTGTTGCTACCATGCTGCTAGCGTGTTGCTACCATGCTGCTAGCGTGTTGCTACCATGTTGCTAGCGTGTTGCTACCATGTTGTTACCGTTTTACTGCCCTGTCACAGGCTTCAGTTCAAATGTGGAAGATGAAGACGGCTTGCCGTGATTTTTTACCAGTATGTTCTTTTACCAGACGTGTTTTACCAGACCTGTTATACTGTGTTACTAGCGTGTTGCTACCATGCCGCTAGCGTGTTGCTACCATGTTGCTAGCGTGTGGCTACCATGTTGCTACCGTTTTACTGCCCTGTCACAGGCACCGTTTGGGAAGAAAGTTATATTATTATTGTTAAGTTATATTATTAAAACTTTGAAAACTCTCTCTGTGTACCATCTTTCTTTGTAAATATGTTTACATGTTTTAATGTGGGCACATGCGGCTTGTATGCAGGTGCGGCTTGTGTATGTACAAAATCGGTTTTCCTCTAAAATGTAGTGGGTTGCGGCTTATAATCAGGTGCGCTCAATAGTCCGGAAATTACGGTAAATGAATTATTCTGTATGTATCTAACTGTCTCAGACAACAATAAATATGTCACGCTGCTTCAATTGTCGTTATCTAGTCCACTTAAAAAAAAGAAAAAAAAAACGTTTCCATTGAGAAATCTACCTGGCTATAGTATAGCTACTCACTTTTCTGGTACTGACTGCTTTGCGGTTCCAAACTAAGCTCAGTTCCAAAATGTGATGTAAATACTTTGGTTGGTTGGTTTCATACAGATTCAAATATGTGGCAGCACCAAACAGCCAGCGTTAACAAAATTAACAAAGAGAGGAAAATGAATGAAAAAACTTTAATTTCCACAACCTTCCTTTGATGGACTTGAAGTGAATATCATCTTCTGGTTGATACAAAATTCCAAAACAGCCACACTCCAAACACCAGGTCGAAAAATCCCTTCGTACTCTCCATTGTTTTTGTTCTGATGGTTGCTAAGAACACGGCATCACAGGCGAGGTGAGGAGGGGCTCCTGGGTAGTTCTGGTGGCATTGGAGATGCAATGCAGAGAAAGTCGGTGGTATTATATTCATGGCTGGTGAGCAAGGCTCAAATTATACATACAAATACAAATATACAGATAGATAGATAGATAGATAGACAAACCTTTTTTATAAACAATATGACAATATTAATAACTATTACACATTATTATTATTAATAATAATATTACAGTTATTCCATTCATCCATTCATTATCTATCGCCATTACAGTTATAACAGTCATTAGTGTTTGATGCATGAATGTATGAATTTTAACAATCCAACTGCATTTGAATAGTTGCTCACATCAGTAGCAACTGGAGACTTGAATGTGTCAAGCCAATCAGAATGCAAAAAACTTCAACATAAAAGTCTTACCAGGCAATTACCAGGCAATTGTATTGACTCCATGTATTATTTTGGGTATTTATTTTGAAGATGGCCTATGGCACATTGGTGGCCAAACCATGACTATTGTTCCATACTGATCGCTGATTAAGTCATAGGAAACCTGGCATTTTTGAACACAAATGAACTGTTCAAAAACCATTTGGGACCGTCGGCGGGTGCTTGATTATCAGTTTAGGGAGTCCCTGTGTTTACCTGAGGCGCAAAGTCCAAAATTTACACTGCAAAGAACGATGAGGAACACTTATTTTGAGCCTTTGCTAAGTATTTGCGTGAAGTCATATCCATCCAGTGTCACTGATGATCCGCGAGTTAATTGAATGTGAACAGTCGGCCATTCCAAGGCGGTATATGTCAGTATGTGTTTCCCCGGGGGAGGTCATAGGCCAACTGACATATCGCTAGATGTAAACGAAGACTTTATGTATGTGGAGCAGAGAACTGAGTTGTTTATGACAATGCTTCTGTTCAGCGTAAGGCGACGGGAGCACTTGAGCAGGTTCACCTTTTGGGATTTGGCTGATTGGGTTTCAGTGGCTGGCATTGTGCTGTAATGCAGCATTGGGTTTCCACGAAGGAAAATGGTGGACACCAAGTTCACTGGCATGGCTCCATCCATGTGACAAGATATTGTTCCATGTCAGGTGTCATTTTACACCTGTGAGTGATGCACTCCTGTTCTGGAAGGTCGCTGCAAGCGCTGACTGACTGAAGTAACTGGAGATAACAGCTCATTAACTTGTTTTCTCTGGTATTCATTTTTATCCTAAAACTAAGAATGATACTTTTTTGACACAGTTAATCCTATTGTGTTTTCAATTACAATTGAGGCTAAAAAAAAACCTTTTCCACAAAACCAGTGTGTGGACTAGAATTGCTTTTTTTTCTTTATTTTGATTCATTGACATAGCAACCTCCAGAATGGAAAATGGAAGCCTTGTTATTTGATTAGGTATTGTAAACCTAAGTGACTTGGTGGAATATTTATTGTAATTAAATAAAAAATTAAAGAAAAGTCACTCTCATCATTTTTCTTGACATACATTATGTCAGCTGTTAAAGATCCCTAACCCTATATTAGCAGTTATTTAGATTTGATGAATAAGATCAGCCTTTTTTTTTTGTCTGGTTTAAAAATGTCTAGCCGAATTTCAATATACCACGTGGATAGCGACTAGCAATAATGCTTGGAGGCTTGTGCTGTCCTTCCCATGGGCTCACCACCTGTGGGAGGGGCCAAAGTGGTCAGGCGCGGAGAGAGATGGGCATTGGCCAGGGTCGGGGACCTTGGCACACCATTCCCCAGCTACAGAAGCTAGCTCTTGAGACATGGAATGTCACCTCTCTGGTGGGGAAGGAGCCTGAGCTGGTGTGCAAGGCTGAGAAGTTCTGACTCGATATAGTCGGGCTTACTTCCACACACAGTCGTGGTGGCAATCCCCAAACCCGCTGGTGGTCACCAGTGGTAAGGGATGCCGTCAAGCTGAAGAAGGAGTCCTATTAGGTCTCTTTGGCCTGTGGCACTCCGGAGGCAGCGGACAGGTACGAGACTGGCTAAGTGGTGTGCGGCTTCGGCAGTCACCGCCGCAAAAACTCAGGTGTGGGGAGTTTGCTGAGGCCACGGAAAATGATTTCTGAACATCTTTGAGGAAATTCTGGGCTAACATCCGGCATCTCAAGAGGGGGAAGCAGTCCGCCATTAACACTGTGTATAGAGGAAATCAGGAGCTGCTGACCTCATCTCGACACGTTGTGAACTTGTGGGCAGAATACTTCAAAGACGTCCTCAATTCCACTGCATACCCGACACGAAGGAATGCAGTTAGATTAGCAACTAAATGCTCAACGTCTGGATAAAAATTATGACGTGGGAACATGAAATGTTCAGAGTATTCATTGATAAATATAGCACCACAATCACTTCATTTTAATCTGTACATCATATTCAACTACTTCCGAATGATTTCATATCCAACTGAGAATGAATGACTTTAGAATAAACATTTGTCTAAGACAAAACAAATACACTCCGGTAGTTACTGTTATCATTCCCATGTCGAACATGATTGATGATTTCTACAGCTCGTACTACATTAAGTATACAAAAATGTCTTTCCCATGGCCTCTGGGTGAAGGTAAGAAAGTTGCAGCCTCACAATACAGCTCCACGATGTCTGTCAACTGGCATGATGGAAGAACTGGTGTTGGTCCAAGAGTCAAGTAATTGCACCATCGAAGGCTCATTTAAAATATTTAAATGGTGTTCAACGTGTACACTCAGGCCTCGGGTTTCAAAAGCAAGCACGGTAAAAGGTCATGGAAGTAAAAAAATAAAAATAAAAAATAAAACGTCGGTCACCAAGACATAGAGGTGCATCAACTTTTCATCCAGAGAAGACACAGTTGATCGATTTGCAAAATTTGGATTTGGCCAGTTAGGCTCTATTTTCAAATACGGATATTCTGTATTTTCTAGCCCTCTAATCATATTGCCTTTCCATTTGTGTGTTTAACCCGTGTGGAACTGCTCCTCTTTGACTGGTGGCACTTGTCCCTTCCTTGACCCACTTGTCAGTGGCAAGGAAAAAAAATCCCCATCATAAAACCTGAAGCAGCCTCCCCGTGGACTAAATGCCCCTGTATCAGATGTGCCCTGGCGCTTAAACTGTCAGTACCCTGAACGTCTGATCCTAGAATCACCCGACACCAGGCTGCCTTGTTGAAAAAAAAGATAATACACAAAATCGATTTTAATATTTTTTATTGAATATATTATATTTGTATTTATTCAACATTGCACATAGTCCATTTTCATCACATCTCATATTGCTGCCTATAAAATGTTGTGAATGTAGAAAATCCAGAAGTCTGCAGTCTTAACAAAACAAAGGATAATTAAAGACACTAACTCCAAAGATACACAGACCGAGAACATGATAGAGAAGATTAACTCAAACATACTTTGTTTAAGGATGCATTTTTCTTCATGCAGATTAAAACAAGGCTGGCCAAAACTCACATGGATATTTCTTACACCTCAACCGTAGAAATATTATACATGTTCATTAATAGTCGTTCCTTGGTGGAGAGTGACAAGACAACGGAGCGGACGATAGAGTATGTGAAGCGGTCACACTGTAGCGGCTACAGCTCCAAACACCACCTTGAACCGAAACAAAGCACTGACTGACATTGTCACCATAACTGGACAGCTTTTCACACTGAGACTGCAAAGTACGGAAGCTTTGCAGCATGCATGCAATCTTTGCTGACTGCATCTGCAAATGATTTGACACTGTCTGATGGAGAGCAAAGAGAGTCATAACCTAACATCAACATTAGCCTTGCATGTCCAAACTCGACCAACTTGCAGAGACAAGCAAGAGTTGTCAAAATTGTATATGAATGCCCTTAAGTCTTCATGTTTCATTTTATCTTTCGCACGGTGGCCATCCTTCATCTGCTGACTCATGACAAAATATACCAGGGCTAACAAAAGCAATTTTCACGTGGTCAAAATGGTGTTGACATGGAAATTCTATTCCCGTCCCGTGTCTTTAATTTCACCTTAAGCTTCGACTCTAATGTGTCACTGCTCGGTGAGTGATGGCTGGTGCGAAGCTTGCTCGCACACAGCAGCATTGAGCGACGCCTGCATTGCTTTGCTCAGGGGCACTCTGAAAGCCGTGCATTCGTTTGCTCCCCGCTCTCATCCAACACAGGATGCTGCATGAATGAACATAATCACTCTGACAACTTGCCGTGTGATTGCGTGTGTGTGCGTGTGTGTGTGTGTGTTTTCCAACCGCCATACTATATTAATGCTGAGGTATGTTTAAAACATACACTTCGCCTTTTTGATTTCCGTAACAATGTCCTGAAACGAAAGACTAACTTAGGCTATCCGCTATTCGTCTTTTTAAGGGACTTTTAATTTCATATTCTGGGACCTTAAACATGTTAATTTGGCAGCCATAGTCATAGACTCCCTACCGTATTATATCTTACTTTCTTTTTACTATTTACGGCTCAGTATGCAGCTGCTGTGTTGGAACTAATGATTTGACCCCGTGCGCGTTTGCTGAAAAATAAACAGCCTCACATTTCTATGTTTGTTTATTGATTATGCTAATATACATTTGTGAAAGCGCTGCATTTGTTGACTGCTGGGATGGTTGGAAATAGTATTTTCAGTTAAACCAATTCAAAAGGGTTTACATCATTGTATTACATATAGGCCACCATTAAATAGTCTTGCTGATCTCGTGCGAAAGGCTTATCAAATGTTTTGTCAATATTGTTTTTTGTTTTTTTTTTTGTAATCCTGATTTGTGTATAAGTGTGTATTAAAGCCGATATGTATCCTCTGAGAGACTGCCAATATAAAAACATCCCAAGTGGAAGACCAAGACCTTTGCACTGGAATTTATATGCAGGTGCATCTCAATAAATTAGAATATTGAAAAAACTGATTTATTTCGCCCTGGTCTGCTCCCACACTTCCCAAAACATGCATGGTATGTATATTGGACACTCTAAATTGTCCTTAGGTGTGCTAGTGAGTATGAATAGTTATTTGTCAGTGCGTGTCCTTGCGTGGTTTGCAGGTAATATTCAATTTTTTTTCAAACGAGTTTGACTTTCACGACTAAAGCAAATGCTATTTTCCATGATATTCGAATTCAGTGAGATGCCCTTGTTAATAAACATAATAGAACTCATTCTTGGAAATACACAAATGTACAGAATGGCGTGACTGTATGTTGGTCATGATTGAAAATAGCAGCTCACGTATTAATTTTGTTAAAACAACACCAACTTGAGTACTCATGAATACGTGATATCTCCTGAACTTTTGTGCAGCCAGAGAGTTATATGAGTCAAGCAATGTACTCATGAATCTTTCAAGTGAGATGGATTCATGCACAGCAGCAACATACCAGCAGCAGATTATGATTGCACTTCACAGGTCTTGCCACCGGCTGCACTGTATAGTAATTGCAGAAGTCATGTCGGAGAAAAACTGTAAACTGTGTGTGATGAGCATGGCCTCGTTGACCTCCAGTGGCCAGTGGCTATGACACCTCTGTTATATGTGAACATAGCCTCTGTGAGTTTTCATGCTGGCGGCTGGCCTTATTTGAATTTCGCTTTTCTCATCTCACCTTGATGCGAGTGTTGTCTGATGGCCCCACCAGCGTTAGTGTTAACTTGGGAGCCAGCGGCTCCCGTGGGCCCGTGTGAGGTAGTCATGCATCTGTAGGGGGAGCTCAAAATTCTCCATTATTTCCATTAGAAATAAGCATTATAATGAGGGATTTGCATTTATGAGATGGTACGAATGCAAAGCCTCTGAAAACAGCACCGTATATGGCCACTGCGATAGGCAACACACCAGTACAATGTTACCAAGTATTTGAAATGAGCTAGGCAGAACGTGTGAAGTGTTTGAACTTAAGGATCAGGTCATGTGACCTTTCCTTCCAGGAAACCCTGGAGAACCACAAAACACCCCACAAATGCTATATTGAGATGTATAATACATTGCACTATTCATCCCTGGAAAAAATATGACTTTCAATAGTTTGGGTATCCTACTGCTCAAAAGAACCATTATGAGTATGATCATTATCACAATGTTCCTGTAATTCAGGGGTGTCCAAACTTTACTTGAGAGCCGCAAATATCAAGATGCAAGAACTTTTAATTTTTTTTTTTTTTTTTTACTTTGACTGTAACTGCAGCCCCGCATACCACTTGAATAGGTCTGCTCCAGCCACTGATCCGTCGCATCTCCCCATTCAGACACAAAACAGCACCAATCAGTAAGAAGTTGACCATACTTGAAGAAATTAATGATTCGGGACATTGACACTAAAAAAGTAGAAAGTAGAGGAAAACATTTTTTGGTATATGAAACTGAATTACTTTATTCTCAACAGTGTTATGAGAATTTTGGTCCTCTCCGGACACTCAGGATTCGTCCCATATTCTGAAAACATGCATGGTAGGTGTATTGGACACTCTAAATTGTCCTTAGGTGTAATTGGATGTGTGAATGGTTGTTTGTCTCTGTGTGCCCTGCGATTGGCTGGCAACCAATTCAGGGTGTCCCCCGCCTACTGCCCATAGACAGCTAGGATAGGCACCAGCAGGCCTTTGGCCCTAATGAAGATAGGCCGTAACAGAAAATTAATCGATGCATGAACGGTTACCACTTAAGTTGTAAACTAATGTGTCAAGGCATACTGTATATAAAAACGTTTATTAGTAGAAGTAAATAATAATAATAACTAAGCAACATTTTTAATGTTTGTACATTTATTTGTAGCTGGCTGCTAAAGAAAATGTAAAGTCAGCCACAATTGGCCCCAGGCCATAGTTTGGACACCACTGCATCGCTATTGAATTTTTGTGTGTCTGTGATGTGTGTTTCATGAACTTTATCTAACGCAGCAAAATCAAGGCGATTATTCATCCACATGTACTACATGTGATGACTTTGTTTTGTGTTTGTCAAGGATCATCTTAAAACATCTACTCTTAATACCAACTATGATGATTTTTCATCATAGCTTTTTCACTTTTTTTTTTTTAATATGAATGTCATGTCCACATGCATAATGGGCTGTAATGAAGGGGTAAGACCTTTTGTAATTAGTTACGTGAGCCTTTCAATCGGCTCTAAAATGTTGATTAATGCTGTAATACTCTGATGTGCCGACAAAAGCAGATTTAAGGGACTGTGTCACGGCTATCTGACATAACTGCTGCCTCAAACTACGATCATTATTTTAATTAATAGCCTGCTTAAGGATGTGGGTCAGAGACAGTCAAGTTAAAGGGATTCCTTTCCTTCTCCTCTGGTGCTGTTTGATGCTGTTTTGACTGGAGGTGTTGACTTCAACACGGCCAAAGCCCCGTCTCATTTGCCAGAAAGACACAATCAAGCATGTAGCAGTTAATAAGGTACAAGTATTTATAATCAGGAAACACTGTCCAACAAGGAAGACTTCACTATTTGGTGCAAACATTGGCCCTATGCTGAAGGGTTTCATAAAAATGTGCAAATGGTGCATTCAAGACTGTTAAGAGTGTTGGAAATTTCCCTCCAGCAAAAATAAAAACATGGTTCATCCTCAATGTTAGGGAGTATGTTATAAAGTATAGACAAGTAGAGATAATACTAACTGATTAATCATTGTTCATTATTGTCTGTCTGTGGGCATTACTGCATCTCTAGGAACCACTTCAAGCAGCGTTGTAATTCACTTTGCATAGGTCAGAAATTTCCAACTTCCGAGTTCTCGAGAATGCAGCATATGCATACAAGTGCCCTAATAATCGACAGTAAAAAATGCTTATTGATAATCAGTTTAAATACTGCATGTATTTGCAGAAACTGTCAAGCTTTCCCCTCCGTATTATCAGATTTATGTCTGCTTCATATTCTCATATAATAAAAAGCTTACAGTGCACATTATTCAGGAATTGACAAAGAAATGACTGCATCAAATCTCATTATTTAAGCTGCTTGATTCACAGGATTTAGATTCTCCTACCTTGTAGCATGACACAATTTGTTCACTTCACCCTTTAAATACTTTTCCTATGCTACTTTTTTTTTTTTAACAAGAAATGACTGTCAATTATAATCCAATAACTCTGCTGTTAAACCTCCTGAAGTGACAACATACACAGTAAATCTACTTTCCATTAAAAACATCCTCCTTGCAGGGTAATTTACAACAACAACCACTCACATCAATTGTAAAACTACTGCGGCTATCCTGTACGGTTACAAGTTTTTATGACACTCTGGAAACACCAGGAACATTCAGCGAATAGCTTTTTTCTGCCACAGATAGAAGAAGTGAGGTAATTACAGATATAAATTGTTCAAATAAAGAGCAGTACTTTGGATTTTCTATAAAGGGGGGATAATACTTATAAAAAATATTGGGCTCTAAATCCAGGCTTCTTAAGTGCCAGTATAATTAGCGTGGTATGTAAAATGAAAGCAAATACAAGCGAAGATACACTTAATAATGCAAAACAGGCATGTGAACGAACAACATCAGAGAGGTAAGAGGCAATTCAAATCCTCGGTGCCCAAACAACATTAGTCATCTCGTTTTCAAATGTCTTTTTGATGGGCGATGTTGAACTCAAATAAATAAATACAATTAAAAAAAAAAAAGAGAGATTAGACGCGTGAGAGCAGCATTCACAACAATATGAGCAACGCGATCGTATCGGCGAGGGCAAAACAAACGCAGGTGATGATCAACGGTCGTATAACAGTCAAATAAAGTTTGAAAGTCTCGAATGACTCAGCAACCACATCTCGGGACACACAGATATAAATGTCGGCTATATACACTGTCTCCTATTTGGTGTGCATCTATAACACAACATCTGAGCACAACATACAATAAATTCAGGGTTTCAACTTTGGTTACGTATTCATCAAGGCTAGGTTTAAAAAAATAGAGAACACGCGTTCATGTTACTTTGCATACACTTAAAAGTGGAAACAAGTCAACAAAGCAGCTGGTCCATTTGTTGTTTGCATCTGAGAACAACCTAAGGAGTATTGTCTTGAAGACAGGGAATCTTGGCTATAGTACTGTAGACTTTCATCCATCATCGGGGACACAAGGTGTGTGGCTGATATTTATGGTTGACTTTATGCGCCTGACATCTTTGTTTTAGTGAGAGTGGATGTTAATGCGCTCAGCGACGTGATACCAATTCATCTTCCAGCCCGAAAAACTATTTATCAATGAGAATTTCAGATGTTAGCACGCAACTTGGAAAGAGGAAAAACTTGGTTGCCGGCTTTCGAGCAACTTGGGTCAGCCTTGTTTGGATGACAATATGAAAGATTCTAATAGTAAGTCATACAGATGACCGCACTTGGGCAGAGAGACAACACGGCATTTAATAACACCTACCCAAGACCTCCCTTTTGACACTGAAACCAAATATTATTCTTCAGCACATTAAAATATTCACGCCTTTCCTATAGACATTTTTTCCATGTGAAAAAAACAAAATAACATCATCGTGTAAGTCTCATGATATCATCGCTTCAAACATCTGTATATGTGTGGTAATTAAGGCAATCATTCTGGGCCACAGTTTATTCATTTATTCAGCCCTGCAGGGTTTGTTTACCAATTTCAGAAAGTAGTAGTTCCGCCCCCACATGTCCCTCCTAGTTTTTGCGTCCCCTCCAGCTGTTGTTCTTCAGCGTCCACTCATAGCCACCGTCGCGGACACAATGTCGTGTTGGTTCTCGGCCATTTCCAGAGATGCTGGAACTGGAAGAGCTGAAACACACACACAGGAGACAAACAGGAAATGGGTTTTGAAATATATTGCAAGTACCAGCATTCTTGCGACAATTATGCTGCAGGTTATGCCTGCGCTCTCAGCTTCATGTCACCAACACGCTCATTAGCTGCCAGCTCACACATGAGCACTGAGAAGCTTAAAATCATTGTTTGAATGCTGAGAATAAACAGCTTTGAAAACAAGCAGAGAACAGAGTGGATGACTTTCTAAGAGGATGAGGTAGGTTGAGGGTTTTTTTTTCTTTTTCCTAAACTCTTTACCATGGCACATAGAATACAAATACAGTATGTTGCTATCATAAAATAAGTGAAGTATTAACCAGAAGATGTGTGCCTAAAAATAGATTCACAAAAGAATCAAGATTCTTAATTCCTATGATTCAGAATTGACATAAACTGTTTTATTTTATATTTTTACGAATTTAAAAATAAAACAAATAATCTCAATTTACATAAACATTCCCTTCACACAGCGTTCTGCACGGCCAACTTCAAAAGAAACATCAAATACTTCCTGGCCGCTAAAATGGCCATAGTGTGCCTTTATTTTGAAATGGGCCTTTGCAGAGGTGGTTTCTACAAGGCTCATCGCAACTCCATTTTTATTGCCATTACATCACAACTCTATACCGCCTTGTCAGTGAATCAAAATAGCATAGCAGTTGAGGTCCACACGCTGTTTTTTGTGGAAATAGGTGTGTTCCTTACAATTCAAAACAAACTAAAGAAATGGGGCTCATTAGAATTTACAGATGATTTTTGAGGGCTGTACCAAAAAGGTGTCTTTCATTGCAGACTTCTTTTACTTGTTTTGTTTGTGTTTGTATATACAGTATTCTTTTTCATATGTGTGCTTGTATGTGAGGGTGTTCACAAAACTACAAGTGCTGATGGGCTTCTAAGAAAAAAAAACTGCCAACTATCCAAGGTTGTTTGCATAACATCATTGTTCAATACAACATGCTTATATTGTACTAATGCTGAATGGAAAATTATTTTTCCTGGAAAGGTCGGGCTAACATTGTTATATTCCAAACTGTTAAGTGTTTCATTAAAGGCCATCTCCGTGATTATACAGTATATGATTGACATCTCAATTTTGCTTGTGTAGAAGCTTGATACATTTTCACATCTTGCTCCAATGGCGAATGAGAAAGCTGTAGTATAATGAGGGATACAGGAGCTGAAATTAAGTGTGGCAATTACTGATATGGTTAAACAATTTTGTACATTGAAAAGCAGAAAGTTCAGGCAGGTCCTTGTTTCAATTACCAACCAACGTGAATGCAGTTGTAAAGCCATAATCATAGTAAATACGCGTATAAAAGAGATATGACTATAAAACAATCAAAAGGAAAACAAGTATAATTGTAACTGAGTGTTATGTCATAAGACAATGTTTTCTTATGCCACTGCACATACAGTATAAGTCCATTGCTCACCATTCATAATCTCAAATTAAAAGCCAGTTGCATGGTTGTATAGAAAAGTATTAGTTTGAAATCCTGACATGTACCATTCAATGTCAAGCAAATGAGTACTTTAGGAACAAATACAAAGATGTCGTGCTTTCTTGAGTTCAAAAGAAAAAGAAGAAAACAAGCAGGCAAGGCTTTAAATGCACAAGATGTTTGCTTAAAAACAGACACATCAGTTAAAAAAAAGAGTAACCAACAGAGACTTGCATCTCTGTAGCCGTGTTTATATTATTGATTTTGTTCCACTTGATTCCTTATCAAGTGTTTGTTTCCTGGCCTTGCATTTAGGACGACCATATCACAGAAGAATTGCTCCATTAAAAGAGATGCGTGCCTATTAAAATACAGACAATAAAGAGGCTCACACAGCCTCTCCAAACAGAGCAGCTGTACAATTCTCCACCTCAGTAATTTGAGGATTTCCACATAGTCTCAGAGGAACTGGAAACATTTTGTATGCAATCATAGCTGCAGTAACAACAAGACAATTAGCACTACATACTGAGCCTTTTACCCAATTCCCATATTAGGACTGGCAGAACCAGTGTTTGTTGTGGTTGCTGTCTACGTAGAATGTAGTGCCTGCTATAACAGATCTGTCTCAGGAAATACATTCCCACCGCATGCACTAAGTGAGACCCATTTCATGTTAAACCGTTTTAACCTACAGTCTTCTATTTTTTGAAAGTTCTCATTTCACTTTCTGACAGCAAAAGCCCCACAAATGTGAGATTACAATCTGGTATCACAAATGAGTGCCCCTTTGAAATGAAAATGAGCCATTTGTTGTTCAAGGAAAGGATTGATAGAGAGTTTATGGAAAAGGGCCAGGTTGGGAAGATTTCAAATGTTTATCAACGTGGCAGATTGCTAGTCAAAATGTTTTCATTGAAGATTTATTGCTTATTTTAGTAGTGTGTCCACAGTCTTTCATGGCTTTCTTTGTGGTGAAACACATTAGCTCTTCAGAACTGTTTTCAGTGTCAGTTCTCATTGCAGTGTGAGTCTGATCTGAGAATTATTTCATTAATAGCGGGAGAAATCCATTATTCACGTTATATAAGGCTGAATTTACTTTGCAATGTTTAAAGGACAATTCAATTTTTTGGCTCCCAAGTGGCGTAAGGAGAAAAATTGCACATCATCAAATATCTTCGGATCAGAATCCAGCCCCTTCCAAATTGTGAAAATCTGATACATGCATGCCAATGTGAGTGCAATGTAAACAGGCAGATTGGATATTTCATTTAAATTTACAGATTAATAACACACTCTATAGAACACAAAACCATTTTTATCCAAACAACACAAAGAAAACCATTAAAAACACTACTCACTGCAAATGTAAGCTATAGAAAGTAGACTATTCATTTGATATAAATGATACATTAGAAGTGGACAGATCATTACTAAAAACAAACAAACAAAATAAAGATGTATTTATAAATACGTTTGGGAATGCACAGGCGCAAGTCGATATCCTGCAGCATTATCGGAAACAAATGCAATTTATTTTAGTATTTATCCTACAAGTACATTCAAACAGATTTGCTAATATGTTTGAACAGACATGAAATTAATGATATAAATGATACATTAGAAGCGGACAGATCATTACCAAAAACAAACAAACAAAATAAAGATGTATTTATAAATACGTTTGAATATGCAAAGGCACAAGTCAATATCCTGCAGCATTATCACGGAAAAAATGCAAATTTTTTAGTATTCATCCCACAAGTACATTCAAACACATTTGCAAATGTATTTGAACAGATATGAAAATCCGGTTAAAGGAATTTGCAAATATTGTATGTTTAAATGTATTGAAATATATTTGACTGTACTTCAAAATACATTTAAACGTATTTAAAAGTTCAAACTTACTTGCAAATACATTTAAAAGAAATAGTAAATACAAATACGCGTTACAAGTCAAAAATGTTCACACATAATCTGAGTGTGAATGGCTGTTTATATTTGACATGCGATTAACTGTAAACCCTCCAAGATGTACCCAAAACCCAAGTCAGCTGGGATTGGCTGTAGCTCAAGCATTTGCATGTGGACTACAGAAATAATTGCCTCCGTACAGATAAAATATTTTAATGTAACCGCCAATTATCTCACATAGTTTCCTGATTGTAGCAGTGAGGTTTGTCTCATTAGAATTCTTTGCTGTTCATTTCTGGCTCCCTCCTGGAAGTTGTCAGGTTTCACTACACTTCCACTTCTTGCCATTCAGCAAGATGTTGAACAGGATTAGGGGCAGCCCACAGAGTTGTAGTACCCGGTCTGTGAAGGTTAATTTTGGATTATCACTGATTTGCATGCACGCGCTATGTGAGGCTTCTCCCCAAAGACTCAGTAATGTAGTCCAGCTCAATCTCAGATACTGTACCCTCCAAATCGTCAGTCTTTACAAACAATAAAGTGACATTTGATACATTTATTTAATCTCCCCTCAAAATCTCAAAATTTCAGAGAAAAACTAAACTTTTTTTTTTAGGATAACTGTTATTGTGGCATATCAAAAGATTGATATACAACAACAAAAGAGTGACTTTAATCATTATTTTTCTTTAACTGACAATAATAAATGAAGTTGTAACCATTTACTATATGCTGTATTTGAAACTAGTCCCATGTGCTGCCTGAAACTATTAATTTTCAGGGGTAATGGTCCTATTCTCTTTTGTCATCCGTCAAATAATTAGAAAATATTAACATTAAAGTAAAGCATCATCCACCCTGTCCATCGCAAGTTCACAAGTTTAGTTAAGAAGCTTTTCTATAGCTCACAACATTAGCATTGTTGTTGCTATCGTTACTGTAGCTGCATTCACAGCTGAATGCTTAGCATTTATGTGGTGGGCTAAACTCGAGTTGCTTCAGTGGTAAGCAAGCACCTTCTTCCAAAGAAGGCATATTCTTCTTTTATTGAAGACAGAGGTGGGCACTTTGTCAGCACTGATGGACTATGTCGGTACGTCACCGACGGGCGCCTGTTTTGCCGACGGACTGATGAATGATCGGAGTGCGAAAAAAACAAACAAACAAACAAACAAAAAAATGGCGAATGAAAAATGTCAGTATTGCAATTTTCATCCGTCATTGTAATCGAGAGACATTACGTCAGATGTCCATCATAGGTCCGTCAGCCTGCCACGCCCCTTTTTGCTTCCTGAATTATAATTAAACTGGCTTGAATGTTTATATGCATATTGCTGCATCTTTATAGTACAAGCTGCAATCATCCTGCAATTTGACAATAGTCACTTTACAGCATCACCCAGCAGTGGAGTTACATGTTCAGTTGAGTGAATAAACTGGGTTGCTTCAATTCACTACTTGTCATTCATGGTATTACCTTTAAGTGTAAGTACTGAAACAGAAAAAAGGATTGGTGTGAGCGCAGACAGTATTCCAGCACCTTACGAATGACTGACCAGAAAAAAAAGTTAAATGTCGCTCTCTAGTGGTGGTGGTGGAAGTTTGGGCAAAAATACACCGACGGACTGACTGACCGTCAGTTTTTTCTGGCTTGAAAACAACGACGGATTGAGGATAACAGAAAGGGGACAGGGCTCTAGAATTAAAGTTACCATTCATTGGATTGACAACGCATCATCATCCTCCATTTTCTTGTCTTCTTTTTGCTTGTGAACTTGCCCTACCATCTCCAATTGGTTATGACAGGTTGTGACAAACAAAATGACAGCCAATCAGTGTCCACTTCACGGTGTGAATGACTTTTGCTTTTCAACAAAAACGCCCAACAAATCAATCACAAGATGCTCTGTGCATAAAAATGGGTATGAAACGTGTACTTTAGTGGTGTTGGAAATTATAAAAAGGAAAAACATGTTTTTACAGGATCTCAAGGTTCCACATTAGGCATTGGAAATTAAGCAGTAATTATGCCCGTTTTGTACAGGTCTACATAACTTAGTATTTGTTTTTATTATATTTTCAGTGCAGCTGATAACTATTCCTTTTACATCCTTCTCTTCCTTTCACAGACTAACACAATGAATTTTCTTAAGAATGCACCCACTTAATGAAGGCCATGTCTCCTCCTCCGCACACATCTCCATGGGTACTGACTGGCATTGTGTAGCAATGCAGTCATAATTCCGTGCAGCATGTCATTGATATCGCTGAATATTGCTGAACATTCATCTGTTTCAATCACTCTGTCTTTGTCTTTGCATTATATTTTAAAATGTGAAATATTGTACTGTATATCATGGCGCGGCTATAGATGGATGAAATGAGTAAATAAAAACCCTGTTGTTAGAAGAATATGGGCTCTATTTTTGCAGACAGTACACGTGTGTCTTACTCATTATTGGTAAAACATGTTTTAATGTTCACACACACTTTTTGATTGCTTATAACTGTACCGACACACAATATAAAAATGATATGAATGTAAAATATCCATCAGACGCTTCGGTCTGTCATCTGATTCTCATCTTATTTATATACTTTATGATGCAGATTGCAAGAGTGTAGAAAGTCCCCATTCTCCCATGATAGTGCAGAACTCTCTACCAAGCTCTCAAAGAGGTACTTTACTAATACTGTATTGTCATTTTTAGCACAAAGGAGTTAATATTTTGTCTCTTCGTAGTTGATTTGATGTCTAATTTACATGTCTAAAAAACCTTTAAAAACACATTTGGCATGTGCTTTCTACTGGAAATTACATTCCATGTGCTCAGGTTTCGAGTAGCAACCAATCATAGCCCAGCTTGCAAACGTCACATGATGAAAGGCAGAAAACAGATGAGTTGCAATTGAGTGTTTCCTGAGCTTTGAGCACATGAGAAAAAAAATCAAAAGTTTTATTTGTAGGCCTACTTGAAAATATTTTAGATGTCAAATTCACTACGATAAAACATTATATTTTTACTGTTGAAAATGGTAGCTTTCAACTGATTTTGATAAAGTGAGATTAAGGACCACAACAACACGTTTATGTGCAAAATGCTAGTTTCTGGCATATAAACTACCTACATAATAATGCATGTATAAATGGTGCATAATAAACTGGTGTTTAGTTTTGGACTTGGTTCTATTTGCTTTAGACCGACAACTGTGATATATTTGTACTTATTTTCACACTGTATTTTCTAGGAAAGGCAGATTATGATTTTGACAGATTGCACTTGAGCTCACCTTCCAGGAGAATCTCCTTTGAGACGTAAGCGCCCGCGTTAATACTCTCATCAACAATCATGTGATCTGGGTGGCAGGAGCAGCTGAAACAACCTCCATCAAAGCTTCGGGAAGAGCTTCACAGGCAGGTCACCTGTCGGAAAGCCTTAGTGCCAGTCTCAGATGGTATTAGGACTATGTATTATCCGAGTGTGATCGTCCCGGCCTGAAATGGTGTTTGATGACTTAGGTGTCTGTCGGTGGTCAACTGTGGCAAGCAGATGCCGCCGTTTCAGAATGTTTCCGGAAGTTCAATAATCCTGTCAACCGATTTTACCAAATGCGCTCACCGTAACATTCTAACCTTGAACAGGCGTGTCATAAATCTTCGGCAGGAAGGAAATAAGCGCACGTCAATTTAATCTACAGCAGGTTTTAATCTGATTGAATGACTAATGGAGTCGAAATAAAAACCCCAAAGTTTTCTGGGTAATCACCAGAGATTAAAGCATTTTTTTTCTAAAAAATTCGCCACGAGTATAGGCTTTCCAAGACAGAAAAGCACACTACATGAATCAAATATTACAGCAGGGACCGATTCGAGAGTGCACATGCACATGGTGTCTGGCTTCCGCTTGCTGACACTAATCCAAAGGCGGTAGGGATTTTCTGCCTCTTGCTGCTTCTTGCCTCACACTCCTGCAGGGCTCTCAGATCCACAGTGTGTTTCCCAGTCACTCGCACACACGCCAAATTAGATGAACACACCATTCAGACTATAAATACTCTGACCCGCATCGGCGTGGACGCAGCGACACAAAAAAATGTGCCACCAAAGCCAGTTTCAGCAATTTTAGGGGGAAAACTTGCACATCTGCTCTGTCCTTACTGTTGTTTTAGTCAGAATAGTGCATGACTGGGCACCATACTCAAATTAGTCCTGTTGTCGCATCCATGTAAGCTGTCCTCATTAAGAATCGCATGTTGTGTGCATGAGTGGCCGTGTCAAAACGAGGGAACGTTGTTTGGATGTCGATAAATCCAGGAGGGGTAAAATGGGTCCAAAGAAATGCTGTATTATGAGCGAGCAAAGAACCTGGTACACAGGAAAACGAAATGCATCCTTCCACCTATCCGTTGTCATTGATGGCTCTCCGAAGGTACTGCTGGGCCTTACGTAAGCGGTGCGCATTGTATGTTGCATGAAACCAGACAGCCGAAGCAGCTGAAAAGTAGGTTAGGTCCAATTACTTCCGCGACATCACCCAAATAATCTATAAGATTTTTTTCTTTACTATGACATTGATCAAATCAGACAGCGTTTCTTATCTAATCTTTCAGGCTCGTAACTTGCTGACCGAGCAAAGTGTTTCTGGAGTAAAATGTCAAAGTTAAGACTGCTCTTTTGTAGAGTATGTGTCTACAGAATATAGAATGTAGTACAATATGGAAATGTACATGTTATGACTGAGATTTTGGTCTATTATAATGGTATGTTTT
This sequence comes from Hippichthys cyanospilos, assembly GCF_059441005.1. NCBI lineage: Eukaryota > Metazoa > Chordata > Actinopteri > Syngnathiformes > Syngnathidae > Hippichthys > Hippichthys cyanospilos. Next base: position 19,599,418 of record NC_142372.1, on the reverse strand, counting down.
TGGTTTGGAGGTGCAGAAGTTTTATTTCTTGACATTGATTGCTATATGGCCTACTTCTTTTTTTCCAATAGAATCACTTACAGTATACAGATCATTCATTTTTTGTCTATTGGCTTTCACTTTTGGTTCATTAATCACACCTGTCTGACACTGAAAAGAAACAACAACAAAAGGAAAACCACACTCTTGGATCATCCTGTGGCAACTATTAAAACCTTTCTCTCTTCTCAACTATTCTACTTGAATATTACTAAACTGATTATTAATATCTAGTGCTGATTGTTGGCGCATGATTGACAGCAACTCTTAGTGTAACCACACTTGTGCGTTTTTTTTTTTAATCTTGTATGGCTTAGCAAGCTCCCTGTGTCGTTTTATGCAAGATGAACTCTATTAAACAGTTCCATTGTGTCAAGGACTGAGTCATGTTCTTATGAATATTAAAAGAACAGAGTTCAAAGCAAAGGTCATGACAACGGTCATAAACGACACCCAAGCTGTTTTCACGCAGCTACATATCTATATCTCTACTCCAAGAACAAAATTGTCTCCCCTTTACCTGTAGAACAATCCCCACTTTTTGAACATTGCCAGACCTTCTGTTGGGAGTCACATTGATTTATTGGGAAAGCAGATTTGCAGATACAAACACAAATATAACATAGCAGGGAAAGAGTTGGAATTGATTTAGAGATAAAATTTCAATGCAATAGTGTAGTTTTTTTTATAAGGAACCCTTAAAGGAGGCCTACTTGACATACTAGAAACGAATGAACATTGGCACTTGGACGCTCTACTTTTACTTTTGCAGGCAAAGTTTTTGGCATCTGTCCGTGAAAGGAAAAAAAAAAATTAAACACGGGCCATCCTACCCATTGCCAATTTTCCCAAATGTGGGGTTTTCTCGAGTTTGGCAAAGAGCTTATTGTTAACTGTTGGTTAACAATAAGATCATCTGCTTCTCAACTTGCCCTTGCCACACCCACAACAGGAGCCTATCAATTTATGCCAAACACAATGACAGCCAATCAGTGTTCACTTCAGGGTGTGACTGACCTTTGTTTTCAAACCCTCAAAAACTCAAGCACAAGAATCAACATACAGAAAGCAAAGTTAGAGATTAAAAAGCATATAAATGGAAAAAAATGCATTAACAATGACTGTAAATAATTTATCACAGTTAATCTGTTAGCTAGTAACTCATTCAAATTCAAAAATGAAAAAAATTAAAAACACTAACTTTATGCTGCAATTTCTTTTACAGATTCATGGGTTTTATATCAGATTTTTGCCCTGAAACATATGACATTTGTAAGGGATGAGCAAATGTGCATTCCCAATGCTCACATTTAAGGTGAGCACTGCTTGACTTTGCCAAAACATGATTTTATTTGTTACAGAGGCCATATGTGACTGCACTGCTCCCTTTTCAGCAATATGTTTTGGCATGTGTCAGGGATGTGACTTTATGAGACAGGACATACGGTTATTGCCCACTCAACCTCTATTTTTTTCAGTCATGCACAGCCCCAAATAATATAAATAAAAAATGATGGGGAGGCCCATCATATGTGTATATAACCAGAGGCTCTTAAATGATCATCAACCACAGATTATTTCAGAATTAAAAAATAACAGTATATCTGTATGAAGTCAAAATTCCTCTCCCACTGCTCAACAACTCATTTTTACACTACAGTAAATCAGGCCACTAAAGAGGCACTGGAAGTGACAATAGGATCATTATAGGATTGTGAGTTTGTCGTAAATTAGAAAAAGTAAGATAAAACAAAACCCCAAATTTTGCAATATATAAGGAGAAAGTGAATAATAACTGATAGGTGGATCATATTGGGCTCTCAATTCTTTAATTTGTGTTTATTTATTTATATACTTTTGTTTGTTTCTAGTTTTGGGCAGCATGTTTGCAGACTGGTTAGCATGTCCGTCTCTCATGTGGCGGTCATGGTTTCGACTCTGGCCTTCCTGTGTGGAGTTTGCATCTTCTCCCCATGCCTGCTTGGGTTTTCTCTGAGCGCTCCAGTTTCCTCCCACATTACCCAAAACAACGAATGAAAATAGATATTGGCCACTCGAAATTCACCTGTAATTCATTTGGCAGCATTAAAATGTATCATTATTGATAATGAGCAACAGTGTAATTCATTTGTGGCCTCCTTGCATTTCCCAAGTTTGGGATGGAGTACAATTAGTTTGCCAATCACATCATTGTGCCATTGGACCATGAGCAAGTGGCAAGGAAATGACCTGAATTAGTATTGCTTTTATTGGACACTTGGCATCTTCGCACTGCACTAAGACGTGTTAAACAGCAGAATTAATTCGTCCCCAAAAATCCCAGAAGCATCGCTTGTCTGCTCAATCACACTTTATTTAAATCCGCTTACCAAGAAAGAAAGAATTCATAATGAGTAAAAAGGCTGTGAGTAAACAACTTTCTCCATGAATTCACAGCTAATGGAAAATGTAAGACAAGACAAACCACAAATTCAATTCTCAAAAGCAATCAGATTTAGTTTTTATCAATTCAACCTTCAGGTCCCAACTGAAGTATGTTTCTGATAATGACCAATTTTATTGCAGGATGTATTACAGGTAGGCTGGTATTAAGAAATGAAATCAATGTAAAATATCATCAACACTATAGCCACCATCAGCTGTCGCCAAATGATTCCGTTTCATTCCATTTAACACTACAAGGATGTGGAAAATCTTTGCATAGCAAATTAATTGGATTACAAAGAAAGCCCACAGTAAAATCAATTTTCAGCCGGTCAAGTAATTTATGGTGGAAGTAGAACATGCAAATGAACGGCTTTAATGTGTTGCCCAATGATTGGCCGGTGACCATTTCAGAAAGTACCACTCCTGAATTCAGATGGAATAGGTCCCAGCTCACACATAACACCAGTGAGCATAAGCAGGGGAGAAAATACTGTAGATGTTAAAGCATTATTGGTAAGTTCTCCTGTGCCCAGAGACCCATGTTTGAGTTAGTCAAAAGCCACAACATTTATTCAGAGCTATTTCTTTTGTTTGTGTGTATTGTGTACATCTGTTGCACTGAACAAAAGCTTGAGAATGGCCTCCGAACAATTAATGCAAAAGCAAGGCGACAAAGGCAAATGAGCATAAACTAAATTCAAAACAGGGTTTTGTTATGACCAGCACATTGACACTGACAATCAAGGCAAACAGGCTCTTGCATTATTTTTTACCACAGCCATTTGTTTGGCTCATATATGATGACTGAGTAACATCAGTGTACCACAAATATTTACCACTAAAAGCCAAAATTCATCTAATAATTTCAGAGTTAAAAAACAACAGTATGTCTGTACGAAGTTAAAATTCCTCTCCCACTGCTCAGCAACAACTCATTTTACACTACGGTAAATCAGGCCACTAAATAGGCACCAAGTGACAATAAGATCATTATAGAATTGTGTGTTTGTCATATCTAGAAAAGCGGGCTCCCAATTATTTAATGTGTATTTATTCATATATTTATATTGTTATGTATATATCTATATATATCAAGCTTGTACATGTTATTAATTTAAACACATGTTTTTAATTTAAACACATTTTATCATCTATATATATATATATATATATATATATATATATATATATATATATATATATATATATATATACTGTATATATGAGAGAGAGAGAGAGAGAGAGAGAGAGAGAGAGAGAGAGAGAGAGAGAGAGAGAGAGAGAGAGAGATTTTGAAGCTCCTTAGTGTGAGACAGCCTCCTGGCATAACAATAAATCGAGATGATCACTCTACACAACTATCAAGCAGAGCTTTTATCGCACAAAATATTTTCATTTGACTGTTAGTCCTCAGGCAGCACAGTTGTACACCGGTTCCTGGCGCTACCTCACAGCACAAGTGTTCTGAGTTTGAATCTGGACTGCTGTTTGTCTGTGTTGGAGTTTTGGGTGTTCTAAATGTGCTCTCGTTGGGCCGGCCAGCTTCCTCCCACACTTATAAAGTGTTCTAGTTAGGTTCAGTTTCAGTTCAGTCTGTTTCAGGTTTGACTGGACTCCCTTAATAGAGCATCAAACAGCTGCAGCTCAGGTTTTCACCAGAACAAAGAGATCAGAACATATTATTCCAGTCCTAAATACTTGACACAGGTTCCCATTCAGCTGTAGAATAGTTTAAAGGTTCACTACATATTTATATATGACTGAATTGTTTAAGTCCTTCAATACATAAAAAAACAAAAAATGAGTTGAATATATTGCAAATCCATCAGATTGCGGACTTGGTTTAGCGTACAACGCAAACATGGTGAAGCAGCATTCAGCTGTGCATGCAAATGGAATCAAGAGCCAAGAAAATTGAAGTCAACTTCTAATGTAAATATGTTTAACCCTTCAAGCGCCAGAGATTTTTCAATATATTTTTATATCACAATTTTTTTATATTTCAAAAGGTTTTAGCTTGATTACATGTCAGAGTAAGGTAAAACAAACAGCAACAGGACCTGACTTGGACAATGGGAAATGACAAGGACCGAACAAAAGTAGAGAACAAATTCAAACAAACATGACGAGAAATACCCTGGAAAAGAAACATGGGGCTGAGGGAGCTGATTGGAAGACACCAAGGACTGTGCTGACAAATACAAGTGGACAGAATAACCCTATGAGACAAAGGACACAGAAAAAAATGGAAAAAAAAAAAAACATGGTCAAAACCCAACCTCTGCCAACCACAGCGCATGACCTAATGACTCTTTATTTCATTTTTTTGGAAACATTTCTCAGACGAGTTTCCTTTCTAGAACCCTATTTTTTTATTTGGATGTAGACAAAACCCATACTCTATTTCGAGATTACACTTGATTTTCCACTACCACTTGGTTTTTTTTTCTCTGCAGTAAGGGTTTCTCCTCAAAATCACTAAGACACCTATTCGTCTAACAAAAATTTTACGGCACAGATCCATTCAGTTTAGGAGAAAACAATGAGGTTTCCAAGGCCCTGTGGAAATTAATTAATCATGTATCTATGAATAGAAATGTTAGAAATTTGTTCTGGGAAGAGGTTTGTGTCTTCAGACAAATCTCCTCAAATTCTTCCCTTTGTCTGAGCAGTTGGCGTGTAGATGTCGGGTTTGATTGACAGTTGCTGGCAGGGGGCCAGATTGTTGCACAGCACTGAACAGAGATGAGGCGAAACGTGAGGCGACAGTGTGTCACCAGAAGGCGTTGTGAAGGGCCGCCCCTTCAAACGGGACCAAAGTAGATCTGGCAAGCACATTAGCATGCTTTTATGGTGCCTCAGCTAATTGCCAAAATAGTAACAGGATGCTAGCAGTTCACTTTACTAGTGTATGTCTGTAAAGTCTGTCTAATGTAGTAAATACTGAATGTGTTACAAGGGGGTAACTTTCACAAGACTATTTTTAAATAGCAACAGACGTAAATGGTAGATTTGTACAACAGCATCATTTTCATGTAAATATTGATGTTTTTATGTAAACAGCATTTTCACATTGGCATGTAAACGCCCGCAAAAAAAAAAAAAAACTCAGGATTTTACAAACCAGAAAAAGACTTCTGGGTTACCCCTTTTCTAACTTGAATGTTTGATCTTGTAAACATAATCGGGCTTTCGCCTTTCAAAGGAGCAATGATTTATGTTGCGTGAATGCTCTATCTGCAAGCGGTGTTCATCTTTTGAGAACAGAGGAAGTACTTATGCTTATTCGCTGTCGCATGAAGTTAAGCCACCAGCTTTACATTGCCAGGTTCAAAACGAACTAACTTCAAATAACCCTCCTGTTGTGTTTGTTTGCAAGGAACAGCAATAATGTCCCTGGGTAACTTTGATCCGGGCGTATTTATTTACCCAGATGGGTCTGAAATGTGTGTAATCCAAATATAATATTTTGTTTTGACCATTGTTTTCTGTTCATTTCTAAGGAAAAGCAATAATGTGTTTGTGTCAATATGTGTGTACGGTGTTTAATTATCCAAGCACTAACTGTTGTGTTTATTTCATTTGAACTCAGAGGCATAAGTAGTTATCTCAAAATTTCAGAAACATTTTTTGTGTGTAATCCTGCTGACTAATACATTTTGTGATTCCTTTTTCTCCCTTCAGAAAAAGCATCCATATGCCTGCGTCAGGTTTTGTTATCAAGAAAGTTTCAAAAATGTTTTAAAAGTTAGCATAGAATTACAATAACAAAATAACAAAAATGCATACAATAAAATATATGTAAATGCCATTTTAATCCATATTTTGATTTTACATATGCCCAGCAGAGGTCTTGTACTGAAAAACTACATTCCATATTTACTTTGGCTTTCAAATGAGTCAGTTTGAATACAACATAACGAGAGAGGCAATTGACTTCCTTCCATGGCATCTTCAAATTGTTACCTTTATGGCAAATATGAAAGCGTGTCTAGTCCTTACATCTTGCAAATCATCAGAAATACCGTAATTCCTTAATATAAGACACACCTACGTATAAAACGCACACTTAATTTTAAGGTCACATTTTTCTATGTTACTGTGAATAGGATGCACCGGTTTTTTCGACAATGTAAAAACCATAGCAAAACAGAACAAATGTCATCTTTGGAAATTTGCCATATTTTTTTTGTGTTCATATCTGTAAAATATATATTTGTTGTGAGTTAAGTGTGTTTCATATTTCCTACATTGTGAGCAGTCAGTGAATGCAAAATCAGTGCAACAATACAGTAAATCTGCTCGCAGTAGTTTTTTATCTTTCTTTTCCTCGCGACCCAACCCGAGTTAATTTTGCCATAAATACCTAAAGCGGCACACCATCTGTTTTCAACCAAGCTTATGATTGTATGTACAGAATATGCCAAAGGACCATGATTAATAAATGAGTCAAATTGAATACCTTTCCGTGTTCTCTAACCAGAGGACTCAGCTCCATAGCTAGCAAGTCTACATTGAATCAGCTGGAGTAATTAGAACCTTTACATGATCTTCTCGGTTTTAGTACTATTCCTGTAGAAGAACAAGAATGTAATCGGCTGTTGGTTCAGTCTGCTTACTTCTTTCATTGAAAATAATGACGTAACAACCTCAGCTGTTAGCTACAACAGGCACTGGCTGCTAACAGCCAACTGACTTCCGCCCTTTAGCTCGTCCCGTTGTGGAATTCTAAGGAAGAATACGGCCAATACAAACATGCACATCTATGCCTCAAAACTCGGCTTATGTGGCTGACGAACTTTCTCAACGTTCCTCGAAACGAGTACAAAAAAAAAATTGAAATCTTAAGTTCGGTTTTGGGGGAAAAAAGGTGTGTTTTGTATTTGGGGAATTACCGTACGGAGCTCAAAGCAGACAAACCAAGATGTAACATTTAATCACATTGTTACGGTGAGGGAAAAAACAACTACTTTATTACGTTGAGAGGTGACATGAATATAATGTATTTTTTGGCGGTAAAAAGTAAGAAGCGGGAATTACATCTATTTGCATCATGATGTTATTCGTGAGTAGTGGCATTCATTAGGTTAACACAATTACCATGTAGAGTACCACGAGAGTAGCTATGTCTTTCCCTAAACAGGTTATTTTGAATGTTTCAGAAACTGAACATTGTCATTGGCAGCCTTTGTCATTCTCATCTAAAAATAGATATACACATGTTTTTAGTTACTTTTAATACAATGTTTCATTATCATTGTTTCATGTTTGTGCCTTTCAAATTGACTCATTTGGGTGGGAGTTTGGTGCCCTAGCAATCTCTACTGCTGAGCGACCACTGTTCGGTATGCTGGTACCAGGAAACAAGTGGCGGGTGAGTGGCATGGCTATGATTATATGGTACCACAGTTTAGAAGAGACACGGCTCTCCAACAGAATGAAGCTCAGCAATTTAAAGGTAGAAGGTTCTCAAATTAAGTAATTAGAATGCACATGAGGAATGTGCATTGTGGACTTGTAAGTTTTCACGAAGCATTCTGCACCTACATTCACTTGAAAGAAATGGTTTGTCGGATTTTGGCCAATGTTTTTTCTCCGTATTCAAGACTTGCTTGTTTTGTTTTCTGTCTGCACGACAGGGGGAAAGAACTTCTAAGTCTCAGAAGCTCAAAGGTGGCCATAGGTTCAGCTTGATGGATCTGTCATGTTTCCCATATTTTGTATATTCTGTCAAGACTTTCTACAGATGATTTATAAACGCCGGGCAGATTTTGGGCACGTTCATGGTCACGATAGACTTGAATGTATGGCCTTGCTTTATGACCCCTCCCTGACCATGCATGACACGTCAAACTTTAAGCCCCCCATTCCACTGAGGGGCAAATGTTGGCAAGTGTTAGCGAGGCTAATGGCTCTTTTTTTTTTCTTGTCGGGGTTCATTCAGGGCTGGCGGTGTTCACTGGGTGGTCTCCAGACATTTTCCTGTACCACTTTTGTTACAAGAAAATCTTGAAAATGTATAAAGCTTCCTTGCAACAAGAACAGTACAGGAAAATGTCTGGCAACATCTGATAACCATCTGGTAACATCCGGTGACCCTTCGACAACGACCCGGCAAATGCCATCGGCCCTGAAAAAACCCTGATGAGATAAAAAGAGACTCTACCTTTGCTGCCATTTGCCAACGCTCACCCTTCAGTAGAATCGGGGTTTTAGAAGAAAGCAAAACCGCCATTGTGCGACCAGTGTTGTACTTGATCGACTTCACGGACCTTCGTTCATTGAACGTGTTCGTACTTTGGGTGAAAGTCAACTGAACGTGGTTCCGATTAACAATTTTTGAACGGCAGTTTATTTTTTTTCAGGGGTACCAGCTTTTCTCGTTTGACTACAAGGAGAAAAAACAGTAAAAACAAGCCTTAATTAGGCAGAAAGGACTATTATTTTGCAATCCTGCAGGCGCCAAACATCATTGAAATGTAATGCATGATTTTTGTAAACATAAAAAGCAAAGCGACATATTTGAACATTCAGCAGTGCAAGCCCCGATTCAGCAAACGATATGGCAATATTAAGTACTTTATGAGAACATCACAGAGAAATCGGAAGAAATATAATGAAGCCACGCTAACTGCTAAGCTTAGCAAGTGTTATCGTTAAACAAACGGAATTACAGTATAGTGCTTATTTGATTGAATAACTTTTTCACATTAATCCTACTGGAACAGCATTAAAGCATGGGATATCCAACTTTGAACAGCAAAGTAGGAGGCAGTTTACTCAGAGTCAGGAAATAGAATTGCAATATATAACTTACAGTATACAAAATAATGCCGCACGCCCATACAGAGACACACAGCAGAACATGAAATGTTTCTCACTCTTGTTCATTCCCCAGAAGATTGAAACTATCTCAACTGAGCGACATCATGTTATTCAAGCCTGTGTCCTTGAAAACTTTCATAAGGAGAAAACAATTACGTTATATCTTATTAGTGGAAAGATGACCTTTGTTTAAATAAAAAAATATATATTAATGAACCAACTAATTCATCTTATAATTGTATAGGGGAACCTAAACTGGTATTGAAAATGAACCTACTGAACACCAGGACTGAAAAATAGTGATAAAACGCCTATCAAACCCTACAGAAGTAGGCAAAACTTGAAAAGACCGTGCAACACTCACAAATTGACACCAGACCACCTTCATGTTGTGCTCAATTGTGTACTGTCATGTTGCACTGCATTCACTCCATTTTACTATCACCGTTTGCACTGTGATGCTATAGCCGGTTTTTTGACACCTTTGAAAATCTGCCATCCCGAGACCAACACATTCTAAAACGTGATTGCCCAGACCACTGAGAATATAATACAGTATAAATGTAGCATTGAGATGATTCCTTTCTTGATTTCACACCAAAGTCCACCCAAACAATTCTGACATTGCCACTTTCAATGCTTGAGGGGACTGATTCTTAACCCTTCATCAAAGATGGAATATAAAATAAAAAAACCCTTTGACATTTGGAACATGCAGTTAAACATTTGGACATCATTAACATAAGCTAAATCACATAAGATAAAAAGGCAGGTGAATCAAGTCTTTTTGAAGGAGAAAGCAAATGGGTGACTGAAAAAGTCTTTTCCTTTGTCCTTGGATCTTGCTTGATTGGACAGCTGAGGTTAATCACAATGTAAAATGTGAGTAGGAGTGCTGATTATGGGCCAGATTCTCAGATTGTCATTTAACCTCACTCTGGTCTCAAAAGTGATTTTTTTTTTTTTTCAAATTAGATAAGATTTATTGTTCTCAATAACTGTCTTACAAAGTTGAAAGGACAAGAGAGACTAACAAGGGCCAGGTTGAATACCAAACATCGTTTTGCTGCGCCACTTTTATTTCTTAATATTGACTATAATTTATTGTAGTATGCACAGCAAAAATTGCAAATAAAAGGACTGTATAAACATTGCTGAAAACACGAGTATGTATCCTGCAAACAAGTAAGATTGTGTTCTTCCTTCATTTGGAATGATGATGAATATAAAGTTAGAACATGTTATAATGATAACACTTTAATCACGGTTATGGTTTGTATAAATGATTTCTTCACAAATATACCTTATGTGCACTGCCTCCCGATTTTAATTTGGTTTATTAACTACATTTCCTCAAAGATGCACCCTGCAAATGCTCGTAAGTGTTCATTCATATTCTAACACCGATTTTTTTTCAAAATCAATCTAATTTTAATTGTATAGCCCTAAATCACCGAAGTCTCAAAGGGCTTCACAGATGAAAAGAGGTCATGTGGAGACCTCTTTCGAAAAAAGAAGTTTTACAGAGACCTTTTTGTTGGACTGAGTCAATTATGTGCAGGTGGTGTCCTCTCATTGGCTGGTTCTCCTGATTGCTGCCCTATTGAAACAGCCCGCAGACAGAACTCTGTCTCTCTCCGGTCATTCACGGGCCTTTTCTGGTGGTGAGAGGATGGGAGGAGCACACACATTATATACCAGTTCCCCTAGACTGGGTGTAACACCACATTAATGTTAATTTGAGAACTGGCAACAAACAAAGTTGGTCTGAACTGGCTTTACAATACATGGTTGTATAGACTCGCTTTATATGATACGAAAGTGCGAGTACAAAAATAAAAATAAAGTCTGATATCTATTCTCCGATTCAGATCTCAATATACGAGGACAGGAACCAGATAGAAGTCTGAAATGTTACATCTGACAGCCATGTGACTTAGTCACCAGCATAACCTACCCAAACAAACTAGTTTGAAGTATGAAGTAGAGCAAATGCACTGAAAATTCCATGTACAAATGTAATCCGTATCACCACTAAAACAAAGCATCAGGACTAGCCGTGTCACGTTGTGGTATCACACTCAGGTGCTTGCTGGCGTTGCAAACGTCCAGCTCATGTTTGACTTTTGCTGTGAAGCACTCAGTGAGAAATAAACTTTACTGGCTAATAATAACTGACAGGGTATAAGCCGCTCAGAGCTACATTATTATCACAAAGCAAAGTGTAGACTCATATGCATGACTCAAAGCATAAGAGCTGAGTTCAGAAGAGGTTCAGGACAGCATGCACAACTATCAAAAAAGTTTGGCGCAAAACAAACTCAAAAACACTCTCAGGTATTGTCCGAAAATGTGTATTCATTTCAAATTGTGTTGAGCAATAGTATTGGCAGAGCACATTCTGTTTTCATCCCAAACAATAAGCGCAAAAATAGATGATACTAAAAAAGATATTCAATGATAGAAATGTCAGAAAAGTTGAACATGTTTCACAAAGAACACTGAAAATAGTTTTTGAAATATTTCAATGATGGATGGTCTCATAAAGGGCCATGAGCCATAGTTAAGATTTCGTAACCCATTTATGAAGTTTCAACTTTACACCGATCTGAATAAAAGTAACGTTTTCAAGTACTCAAACACCAACAACCAACAAAACACTAAAACACTGATGTCAACCAATAGCCAATGTTGCATTTAAAAACAATCACAATAAAAGCGGTGCCAGGTACCGGAAGGAATCAGCGTATACAACTGGATTGAGTTCCCTCTTGCTGTTTCCTGTTGGACAGGAGAGGAGATGCACAGGGTTTGCATTTAAATGAAAAAGACATGGTGTAACATTCACAGCACAATGCATAATTCAGACCACCACTGTGCTAAATGCTACTCCCCAGCTGTTACATAGTCACACTGTGTAGTACGACAGCCAAGCTCCTGCTCGGATACTCAAAGCATAATGTTATGCTGCTGCATAGCTGAATAGACTCAGCCACCGAGGGAGACACTCTTATTATTTAGTATCTCTCTGTCACCCCATTCGCCAATTGGGGGGAAAACAGTTCCTTTTCCACTAAGGTCCCAAATATATATTTTTTGTAAGAATCTACTCACTCGGTTACTACTCCTAGTAGATATCCGTTCATATGGTGATGATAATGTTTACCTCAAACACATGTTGCCTTTTCACTCTGACTTTGGTAATATGATACCAGTCCGCCTTCAAAAATACTAATGTAATAATACGGATAGAAATTGAAGGTTCGTGTGATTTAAAAAAATAATAATAATAAAAATTAAGGTGTACTTTATCGTTGTTTTATTTTAGATTCAAAACAATTCTGCACTAATAATGTCAATTGTGATATGTATGTATATTACTTTGGATAAATTACAGTGGTGCTTTAAGATAACGGGTAAACTTGTTCTGTGACCACATTCATAACTCAAACCACTCATGTGTCTATTCACCTTCCCCAGCGGAAATTAATTAAATTATAATTATACAGTCCAGCTGCCTAATGTTTTTTTTTCATAACGTGTGTTTCAACTGCACAAATAGATTGTAGTTCATGAAATAGGAATATCCCATACTTTAAATAGTATGGAAATAAAAACATAAAATAAAATAAATGTTCTGCCTTAGTTCCATGGGTATTGTGCTGCTCATTCTAATTTGTATGACTGGCCACCTTAGATATGATAATACAGGCATAGAGAAGCATGTCAGAGTTTCATAACCAACACAGTAAAATGCCGCAACATTAGCCTTTGTTTGTTTTCTCGAAAAGAATAAACAATACTGTATATGCCTTTGCGTTATTGTCTATCTACATGTGTTGCTCCACCATTTGTATTCAAATACCTTTAAAAGGATGTAGCACCACGGCTATTCGTATGTGGATGCTTGTTGTATCGAATTTGACATTGCTTATTAGCATCATGTGCCACACATCAGATTTTATTAGGAGGCAACTGCTTGACTTCAACTTGGTTCAATGCATAAAGCCTGGCTGTGATTTGTGGAATAGAACACTAAAAATCATTACCTTACAACAGAATGTCTGTAAAAATGTATACATTTAAAAAAAATCAGCATCCAAAGAAACACTTATTTCCATCAATACATATCAGTATATTTCATACAATATATCAATGTTATTCAAGTATTACATTTCAGCGTGCTGCATGCAGCCAATAAGTAAATACTGTCTGAAATTGCTCTGCCCATTAAAGGAAATGAAATATTCATCTTTTCTAGAGGAGAGTTTTCACCATAATAGATGGGAACGTAACCCTCAAACAACATTAAATGCAAGCAATTGATCAAGTCTGACAGGCAAGATGGGGGTGGGGCGCGAAGGGAGCACAGTTTGACAGCCATAAATTAACAAAAAAAAAACTTGTGCAAAATGAAATCTGGACACAACATAGCTGTCATTGATTTAGTTTCTCCCAAAACTTATATGACCTTGTGTATATCACACATATGGATTTGCACAAGTTGTTTTAATGATAATAATGTTGTCATTTACATCCAAGCTTAATGCTGTAGAATATTACCAATAATGGGGGAAAGAGAAAATGAATCAACCGGGAATGTATGTTCATATGAAATTCTTATAATAGTTATACTTTTCTTCATGCACATAAACTCTGTTTATTTGGCATTTTCGATGGAATTTAGTCCTCACCAAGAAGACCGGATGTTAATTGTTTCTGTTGACCATGCATGCGATGCCTCTGAATTTATTGCCAATGCACACAGCCATCAGAACTCTCATCATTTGTCTGTTCAAGGACAAGAGGAGAAAGCACACACGTACTTAGCCATTTGTATTTCGTCTCACGTGTAGCTTCAACTGGCTTATTGCGTTAGTCGCCGCATTATGTAATTTGACATTGCAATGATTCAACAGTGAAAGATTGAAAGCATTGCTATAAACACATGCTCACATAGGACATATTTTGTATTTTGTTTTGTTTAAAAAAAATACAAAATTGTTCTGATCAGTGTTGTCAGTTCCATAAATGATGTGGCTCTGAGATACACTAACCATCGAGTCAGTGCAGGAAATGCTGTACCTATTTTTAACCACAAACATGCACTTTTTTGGCAGGGACACATGGGAGGGTTCCAATTAGCTCACAGGAAACCCTCACAGGCAAAAAGAGCGAGAGACGGCTCATAGTAAGTCTTTCCTCACATGCTGACACACTGCACCAGGAGGAAGAGGGGATAAACATTCTTAAATTCTCTTGGCTTTTTTGTGAATCTTTAATCAGATCAGTAGAAATAGCAATCATCTTTTTTTTAGCTTTCGAATGTTACACGTGCAAACCCTAGAAATAGTCATTGGGTTCTAGACTACTGTGTTTGATGAGAAATTAAATCGAGACTGACGAACACACCAATTCAGTTTCCTTTAAACCTACAAATGTGGGTAAGGAGGATTTTTAATTTCTGAAATGCTATTTTCATTGAGAAAACTTGAGGCCCATGTCTCACGAAATGTGAGACATGGTCCTGTGGTACTGTAAAGCAGAGAATTATGAAAATGGGTCACTTCACCCCTTGCATTTAAGAATTTTGTGCATGCACCATTTTAGAGGATTTTTCAAAATCAAATATGCAAAAACATTTTAACTCATTTTAATTCATCTCTATACAAATTTTTCATCTTTGACTAAATAGAAAACTTGAATATTTTCTTGAACTTGCTCCTGCATCTATCCCAGTGGTTCTCAAATGGGTTACTCATACCTCTGGGGGAACTTGAAGGAACTTCAGGGTGTACTCAAGATTTTAAATAAAACAAACAAACATGCAAAAACATTTTTTAAATAATTATTGGTAGAGTTAATTGGTTCAGGAAAATGTAAGTTCATAAAACAAATTTTATGTTCAGTAGGTTATTTGATTTAATTTTAGTAAAAAGACAGATTCTTCCCCATGCTAGAATGGTTCGACCCAACTTGTTAGGTGCCACCTCTCGTTACCTGTCAAGTTAATGATTTATTTTTGTGAAAACATCTCTACCATTATCCCGAATGCACACTTTAATTTGAAGATTTTTCAGTGAAGAATGTTTATTCATAATTATTTCATTCTGAGAACAGGTCTGACACTTTGTGTTGATTATTTTTTAGGGGAAAAATATTTATTAATTATGTCAATAATTTGTTTTTGTGACCAGATCTCTACTGTAATCCCAAAACAGGATGCATTATGTTGAATATTTTCAGTGGACAAATTCTTTTATAATTATTTTTTATAAAATCTTATATATAATAATGCATTATAATGATGCACAAAAGCCACATAAATATACTACTGTCCATAGAATTATATGATTTTCATTTGACAAGGCTACTTTACGCTTCAAATCAGGCTGTTTGGCATTAAAAAAATTCAGAATTTCATGAAGAAAATTACATGAGGGTTTTTCTGGAGGGGGGTACCAAGCTCCATTTCATTACAGTACTATTTGAAGTGGAATTGGCTTTCTTAAAGGGACATTCAGTAATATGTAGTGATGAACAAAAAAGTTATTCATTTTAAAATCCCACTATGAATTTAAAAACATGCTCATAAATGTCACATCAACATATTTTGAAAATAATCTGAGTTCTGGTAATCACGAAGTATATTATATGGTGAGCACTGCTAAAATGGAGGACAGCGAGGATTAAAAAGCAACATTCACAACAACTGGGCACATGATCTGTTTGGGAGTTAGGATGTATGTAGTTATTCTATGCTAGTGAAGTCGTCCAACAAGGAAATGCCAGTAAAGACATCACGATGCAACAAGAATTTACCATGGCACAATTGAGAGAAAGTATTGAACGTGACATGAACGTGACGGTTTTATTCTGTTGAGCTCTGTGCTGCGCTTGTGGCCAAAGGTGGCCATTTAAAAAAAAAAAAAACGTTGCCGTCAGTGGTCATTCATTGAGAACCCAGCGCCCCCGTCAGTGCCAATGGACTGCCCACCTCTGGTTGTGGCTTCCTTGTTGTGTCTGCACAGGCCCAGGGTGACTAACTGCATGTCAATGTTGTTGTTAACCCCCATGTAGCTGGATCGCAGTACTCAGTGTTTCCCCGTTCTGCTTGGTACTTGTACTTTGTAATGGTAAGAATGCATTGGTGATTGCGTTTAGAAATGATAAAGCATGACTCCTTAAAGAGTGTGTCCCTGACTTATCCTTTGCGCCCCACTAGTCAGTAATTTGATTGATATTGTGTTCTTGGAATTTGAAACAACATAATCCAGCTGTTCCATCTCAGGGGGTGGCCTTTTTGATACTCGTCGTTGACTGAAAAGGACATCACAGTTGCGACCAATCAAGGAGAGGCTTACCATTACATTGCCAAACTCACAAAACATGACAACCACTAAAATGGATAAAAGTGAGAAGACTTCGCTGCCTAATTCATATTCCTCAAATCTAATATGAAACAGATTGTCACTTTGGACTACCAGGAGTGCATACAACATATCAATATTACGGAAAATTTTATTTTGACTTTCTCTTTAAATGATAAATTTCCCAAGTTATTAAATGTTTCTCCTTTTCACCTAATCAGACACTTATTATATACACAATGTGGATGTCTTCGCTTTTTGTTTGATGATGCAATCACAAATCCGTGGATGTAAAACAATGCGAAACAACATCAAAATATTCATGTTGCTGTGTGCTTAATCTGATCATGTAGAGGTTTGCCTGATTTTCATGCAGGTAGTGTTGGTGCAGTTTTACACTCAGTAGTGGCGTGAATGTGAGTGTGAAAGTACGTATATGTGATTGACTGGCGACTAATTCAGGGTGTTGTCTGTTTTTAAAATAGGCTACAGCTTGGTGCGAGCCTGTTCCTGCGCTGATTTACATAATTGTTCCTTTGATTTGGTGCTTACTTATATTGAGGTCAGTTTATAACCAATAGTGGTGTGAATGTATGTGTCTGAGATGACTGGCGACCAATTCAGGGTGTAGCCTGTTTTTAAAATAGGCTCCAGCTTGGTGCGAGCCTGTTCCTGCGCTGATTTACATCATTGTTCCTTCGATTTGGTGCTTACATATACTGAGGTCAGTTTATAATGTGAGTGATCTGAGTTTTAATTTGAATGACAGCTAATCTGCTTTGTCCTTCACGGCCAAATCAGCAGCATTCCTTTAAACAGTGATGTAATGCATTTATTTCCACACACTAACAGGAAGGGGAAATTCCATTATTGAATGACAAAGACAAAGGAGATTTGACATTATCTACATTACTTTAGTAAATTCAATTAGGCTATGTTTGGTAGAAATTTAGAATCGGTGAGTCATACTTGTGTATTTCTATTCAGCTGTTTTCTGAACGGCTTAAGGCTACGGGTAAGCATGGAGCCTATAGCAAGCGAAGTTGTGCAAGCCCCAACTGAATTAAAGGAATTGTGTGTGTAAAGATAAAAAGAATCATGAGATGTTTCATTGAAAAATGATGAAACAGATGGAAGCGTTGACAATTCTTATTCTTCCTATTAAAAACGTTATTTTACTATTCTGGTCTTCCAATTATTCTCCATTAATCCAGTTTGCTGCCATTTTTGTGAGTGTGGAAGTTTCACACAAAGAGAAACCGTGGCTGAGGGAAAAGTTAACAAATCAGCCATTTGTTAACCGTGTAAAATTATATGGAACTTTCCATCAGTGCTGAGGCAGCGACTTCAACCTGCCAAGTCTGTCTAACGAAGGAGCGAAAAACCCATGATTGCATAAAGCCAGGAGTTGGCTGGATGGAGAAGGGATTTACTGTTAGTGGCCTGAGAAATAAAACAAAAATCCTAAAAGAGGATGGTGTGGTTTCTCTTTCCATAATCCAACAGACGTCAGTGAAAGTTTTCCAAAATAGCAGCATGGGTGGACCAGAGAAAAGGAGACTACAAAGTCACTTGGACACAAAGATGTTTTTCACCCTCCAAGGTACAGTATGTGGAAAGGCGAAACTAGCTACGCTTTTCCCAGATTTATTTCCACATGCTGTTTTCAATAAGCTGTCACCGCATTTATAAGGTCAACCACTAACATGAAAAGGAACTTTTTCATGTCATGTTTCTATCGGCAAATGAACTAAACAATGTCATTCCTCCATAGGTTATTATGTCAGTGAAAGTTACTTTCTAGGCCATTCGCTGCCGCTTACTCAAAAGCCTTGTTTTCATATTTTCACACATAAGACTTTGAGCCACACGCTTTTTATTGATGAGCTGGATCGTAGGCCCACACATGATGAAACGTGCCCCACACACAGGCCCATGTAGTAACATAAAGAGGTTGTTGACTTACATAACCTAAGGAGCATAATAATAGATGTTAATAGGATGGAAATGGAGAATTGGCAGAAAGAGACAAGGGGCAGAAGGGCAAGATAACAAACGATCTGAACGAGAGCTATTGGCGCATGAATAATTAAAAGCTTCCCGCTGCAGTCAAAGAAATAAAGTAAATTGTGGGAGCCAGTGGGAGGATCTGCGTACAAGCGGGGAGCGCCACAGCGGCACAGAGGGACACGGTCACGCACGTTCGGCACATTCCCTTTATTTGCTGAATAGGAGGATGAGCAACCAAAGTTGGCAAGCTGAAGTGAGCTTCGACCGAAGGCCTCTAGTGCTACTCTTCCTCCTATCTTGCTCCACTTGTGGATCTTCAAAACGTCAGACTTTACGTGGAAT
This sequence comes from Hippichthys cyanospilos, assembly GCF_059441005.1. Classification (NCBI taxonomy): domain Eukaryota; kingdom Metazoa; phylum Chordata; class Actinopteri; order Syngnathiformes; family Syngnathidae; genus Hippichthys; species Hippichthys cyanospilos. The sequence goes on along the minus strand of NC_142372.1, from coordinate 19,580,405 downwards.
AACATTTTTCTGCTTCTCCCAGTGGCAACAGTTCATTTTTGGCTGTATAGCACTGATAGCACTGTGTGGAGTTTGCATTTTCTTCCTGTGCCTGTGTGGGTTCTATTTCGCCCCTCCAGACCGCCAGAGGCGGTGCTAAAAGTGGGTTTTCTCCGGGTACTCTGGTTTCCTCCAACATTGCCGAAAACATACATGGTAGGTATTCAACACTCCATATTGCCTGTTTTTGTGTTTGTGAGTATGAATGATCCTTCGCGAATCAAACATTGCGGTTCGACCTCACGGTCGGTCAGGGTTCAGGTAACAAATAATCACTGCTCTGCTTGTAAAGAACCTGGAGCCAATCGTAGTTCACTTGATTAACACCTCCAAATGCATCGATTCCATACTCAAATGGGTTTATTTGTTTATGTGTCTGTTTGTTCCGATTACAATTTTTGTTAAAAAAAAATTAAAAATCCGACCAATTTTGTCCACCTCAGGGAATAGCCTTTTTCCCAACTGCACATTTGCAAGCTGAGCCCTTCAGCACTCTGATGTCATTTTAAGGTAAGAGCAAGTGGAAAAAAGGCTCCCACGGTATTTTATTTATTTATTTTTTCGGTTAATTCGTATTACACAAATGTAATATTAACCAGAATGCCATGTTTATATTATTGGTAGAAAACATTGTCGTAAAGATTAGATTTTTTTTTTTTTCACTTGACTTCCCCTTGAAAGAATAAAATATCTCATCTTTTTTTTTCTGACGGAGTAGAAAGAAAAAAAACATGTACCATAAGCACAGAGGAATAGGAAAAATCCACTCACATTCAAACCCATTGCCTGTGAGGCAAACATGAGAAGCAATGAACCTCTGTGCTACCGTCTGAATACTGTTTCTTTCAAATTGCATTTGAACACTGTTCGCATTAAAATTCAATGAACGCTATTACTTTTGTTGCATGAATTAGCTGACAGCCAGTTCTGTCTTCATCTGGAATGCTCTTTCTTATGACACAAATAATTCTCAGCTAATTCCTATTTTGTTTCTATTGTGTTAAGTATTTCATCCATGGTTTAAAGCAAAATGAGGGTTTGCAGGCTGTCCACTGCATCCTTCCTCACTGCGTAAACACAACAGGAAGGAACAAGCAATAGAAAGAAACACATGAGAAATCACTTTTACCAGCACCATTTCACTTGCTCATTCGTTTAGAAATGTTTCTATTTGTACAGCAGAAGGGGCTTAGATTCGCTGACACACCGGTGTTGATGAAAAATATAGTTCAGTCAAGCAAACCATAGTAATCTCTCCATAAAGGTGATACATGAGTGGAGCAAACAAGCAGATATCAGACCTCATCTGTCAATGTGTAACGTCTTACGAACAATCCATTTCCCAACAGAGTTAAGAGTTCCTAGCATGTCCACTGTTCTTCCTCCTGCTCATCATCATAAGTGGGCAAGGACCCAGTAATGCATCTTGACCGTTCGAGTGTAAACCAGTCATAGCAAACGTTATTGTTTATGGCAATGCTTCTGCATCAGTCTGACCTCTGACCTCCTCTTCTGGCTGGAAGGCTCAAACAAGAGTCCAGTCCACGCGTACGTAGGAATCGTCACTACGGCGTTAAGATTCACAGCAACTCCTGTGCACAATTACAAGCCAAAGCATTTGCATGGATGGAGATGGAGTGTGTGTGGGGGATCTCAGTCTTGGTTGACCATGAATGTGACTCATCTTCATGTAAGATAGTCAAGCCTCGGCGTGCCGATTGGTCGGGCACAGCGTCCTCGTGCACAAATAAATGCGCGCACATGCACACACAGCGAGATGCACCCGAGGCCCTTTAGAGCGAGCATTAGTCACTCCACATAAAAGCATCCAGTCACTCCGAAGCAGAGGAGCAGAGAACAAGTGGGAGACAAGGTCTGTGGAGGTCCGGTCGTGGCGGCCATTTTCCAACGTGAAAACCAAGGAAGTCTTCAAGTGAGCGAGTCAAGCACAAGTTCGCAAAAAAGTGATCGATACAGGAGGAGACGCCCCTGATCCAGGCTCATGTTGGATTTGCGTCTCCCGGGCCTATACCGACGTAGTCGAGAACATGGGCTGAAACCTGAGGCCATCTGACTGTAATAGATGTTGACTGCGCACGTGATTCTTACATAACTCCATATTACCTTATCAGAATTGTTGTCACAATGTCCAGAAATAAATGACTGTCTATTTCATTTTTTTTCTGAGTTATCCACCTCTAACATATGTTGTAAAATTATGATTGATCAAATTGTGGATGGGCAGCATTCCACTTTGTACAGTGACATGAAAAATGGTTGGAGGTCAAAATGTACCTCACAGGTATAATCTTCATCTGCTGGGTGATATTGTACAGTACTGTCAATTTAGTCAAATTTAATAAAGAGTATGAAGATCTCAAACTGGCCAAGAGCAGTACTGTATTCTGTGAGATGAGCTCATGACAGAACAGTGAAATTTCGGTGACACTAAAGAGCATGTAAACAGAAGCTCACTCTGTTCCACATGACTTCTTTTCTCTTCCTGTCGATCAACAATATGGTCCATATCATTTTCCAGGTTGTTTTAAGAGTAATTTCTTTTGGCTTTTGTGAATGTGTTTCCTGAAATGTAAATGTGTTTGGCCTTTCAGTCATTTGTCTTCTGAAATGTAACTTTCTTTCAGCTTTTGGTGATTTGTTTTTTGAAATGTAAAAGTCTTTTATCAAGTTGTTTTGTGAAACGTAAACGCGTTTCGTCTTTTGGTGAAATGTTATATGAAATTTGCTTTGTCTTTTGTTAAAATGTTCTGTGAAATGTACACTTATTTTGGCTTTTGGTAAATAGTTTTCTGGAACGTAAAAGTGTCTTTTGTTTAAATGTTTTCTGGTATGTAAATATGCTTCATCAAGTGTAAAAGTGTTTCACAGTATGTTAATTTGTTTTGCACTCCTGAGCCACCATAGTAAACTAAGAATTCTTTGAACCATAGTAAAGGGGGAAATAATTGACAGAAATTTGGTTTCCATTCTTTTTGAGAGCTTTACAACTAAGATGACCCTGAACTACATATCTGCACGTTGAAGGAGTCCACAAACCTTTTAATGCTACCGCACTAAACATTACAGGCAAGCACTATAATTGCTATATGCTGCAATATAATTACCAACCTCTACCAACTGTTATCATTCTTTTGTTCAGAAAAAAGAAATCTTGATTCTGAAAAAGAGAGTTGCTATTTACAAAATTGAAATACAAAGATTGGGCAATTCCAACTTAAAATCTATCCTCTTTTCCTGTACCTTTAATTACAGCTTCAAAATATTTTCAAATCATGTGTTTGAAAATCTTTATTCTCACCCTTGTATCTGCTTTTAGTAAATTTAGTAAGCTATTTGTTTCTTTGCTTTACTTACAAAACTCCTTATTATCAACGTTGAACTTTTGATTACAGTTATGTGAAGCATACTGAGTTACTTTATGTATGAAATGCGCTATGAATCAGTGATACTGTGTTTTTGTTTAACAACTGCGGGGTACTGCTGAGGAACATGCCAACGTCTAAACAATGAGAGAGAAATATTGAACACCTGTATATTTCAATTTAGGATCTTTTTCGTCTGCGCGTTTGTCTTCTTTTTTTTTTAAATACCGGTATTACAAAAATGTGTAGTACCTGAAAAAAAACATTTAAAATTCAAACTACAGGAATTGGATCTGAATCCATGACATGATAGAAGCAGAAGATTTCTCTGCGGGTGTGTACTGAGCAACATGACACCCATGCATATGTTTAATTAGCAGTGCAATGTACACGTCTAGGGTGAAGTAACATAATAAAGCCGAGGATATTGTCAGATTAATGCAGCCAATTGGATTGAGGGAAACCAGAAGAGGAGAAATGACTCAGGTTTCTCCCCTTCAATAGAGTAAGATTGCGTAACCACTGCCCAGTAGCTGCAAGATGGTTGAAATTTACACTGGTCTTGTAATCCCCAGCGTACTATAATAACTGCTCTTGTCACAATGAGCTTTGAGCATTGAGTTAAGGTTGGTAATGGGAGGTGACAAATAATGTTTATTAAGTTCACTGTGGCTAGAGACAATTAAAAAGTTATCCTTGGAGCAGTTAAGGGACACCCTCTTACTGTTTTATTTGTGGTATCATTGCAGGTTACAATGAGAAGATATTTTGAGAGACCGAATAAAACAAAGATTTACTCTTGCTGTTTACCCCCCCCATATATATTCCTTATCTCAGAAAAGCAATTTCACCAAGAAAGCTCTTCATGACCACACTAACCACTTCATTATCAGCACATATAACAAAGGAATGGTGTGAAATTTTCTCAAATAAATTTTCTCTTCATAGTCTCTATAATGTTCTGTTTTAATTAAAAGTGTTTATGAGTTGTTGTGGTGTCCACAGCCGAAGCATACTGGGTATTGCTACTTAGACAGTATGTGGTGTGATAATTGCTCGCTGTCTCTCTGTACGTGATCAATGCGCAAGCTGAAGACGTGTCTCACTGTAGGATGATTTAATAGGCAATATGCTATTTTGCCGCTATGTAAAACAAGTGGCGCTAAGATGTATAAACACTGCAATCCATCATACGGTGGGCTGTTTCTAATTAAAATGGCACACAGTATGAGACAGCAGTTGTACACCACTACAAACCACACCCACAACAAGACGTATACTGGATATTGTTACTTGATATTGTACACTGTATATACTGTATATTCTTCAATTAACAGTATCGTTCATACTTGAGCATTATTACTTTATTATTGTTTGATATAGGAGTGGCACGATGGAAGAGTGGTTAGTGTCACGTTTCCCGTTGATTGTGCCTTTGTTCCAGGCAGAGTTCTCCTGCCACCACAAGGGGGAGGGGTCACACACCTCATGACAATTGTCATCAAGGCCTTTTTAAGACGACCGGTGCAGGAGGATGACGCCGGGTTATTCCATGTGCCACTCTCTGAGAAGCCCAGTGTTATTCCGAGAGTACAAGTTCCCAAGTTTTCTTCCCTCGAGCATTTTGGTTTTTACTTTGTCATTTGTCTTTCTGCATTTGTGCCGTTTGTGCCCTTGTGGTCTCTTTTTGTTGTACTTTGTTTTGCAGTCGTCCTCCTGCTGACTCTGCTCCCTCATGTTTTGGGTTTTACCTGGAATCCAGCATATAGACACTTTTTGTTTCTCCTTCCGTTGTACTTTGTGATTTTTGTTTGCACTTTGTATTGTTGGACTTTTATGCTACGCCTGCCATGCGACCTTAGTTCAATAAACTCTCTGACACATACAAGACAATGCGTCGCCTGTCAGGCCACGATATCGTAGTCAAAGGCAGATTTCATGAGGTCAGCTTTAAATCTAACTGTACTTATGGTACAAGTAACATATGACAAAATGCTATATGACATATGGCATATGACACATAGGCTACCCTTTTATTTTTGAAGTTGTTTTCTAGAACCTTAGTCTCAATAATGCTGAAACAACTTGACAATCTTTTGCTCCCAGAGTGAGCTGCCTCCGTTGTGACAACATTGTGCTGTTCTGATATGAATCACGTTCACACAGTGCTAATTGGAAATTAAGTTCAAGCTATCATTTCAGGATGATAAAAAAAACAACAATCAGGCGATGAGTGATGTCCTTTTTTTTTTTAATTGACGCTCTTTCTTTCTTGATTGAAGTTTTTTTCGGCTAAGTTTTCATCATGAACTGCATCTTGTCCTCTATCACATCCTTCTTTTATTTATATAAGCGGTGTGTGGGCAGGAAAGGTTTGTAGTCAGTCAGTCAAGCAGAGCGCTCATCGATGACACTCAGCAAGACTTTGAAACTAGATGCACACGTGATGCAGCGTATCATCAGACGCCCCGTCGATTTTGGCAGTAATTTAAGACTTGGAAATTCCCCTTATGGCCAGTTCAGGGTGTCCCCCGCCTACTGCGCCAGCAAGCCTGCGACCCCTGTGAGGAAAAGCGGCTGAAAAATCATTAACGTTAAAATCATTAACGTTACCTGTTAATGATTTATTTTTGTGAACTATGAGCTCAGAAGAAGACACTTTATATTTATATAATATTTATTCATAATTATTTCTTTTTGAGAACAGATCCCTTTACTATTATTATTTTGTGGACCAATATGAAGGAAGTTTGAAGGGTTCTAAAGTGGGATAAATCAAACATTGATGGCATGTTTGAAAGACTTTTTTTTTTAAATCCAAAAATGTTTTGCCCTGATTAGGGGGTACTTGGCTGAGAACATATTTCACAGGGGGTACATCACTGAATAAACGTTGAAAACCACTGGTCTAGGGTGTACCCGGCCCAAAGCCTGAGCAGAGCTGGGATAGGCTTGAGCATACCCACGACCCCTAATTGGGTGGATGTTTGTTATAGCTTTCTCCAAACTTTTTTAATCTGAAATCTACAATGATCTAGATTTTCCTTCTAATGTGCTTTATACTGAATTTATTAAGATTACACGGGGTTAAACTGAGTTCATCCCACAACGAAAAAAGAAAGCTTTGAACAACACTTATCACAAATACTTTCATGAGGATAACAGCCGGGAATGTCCACTGGCAAACCTTTATCAGGCCTGATTAATGTATTAGCAAGACACTCTAATGAGACTTTCCAGGTTTGTGACATTTCACTCTGTTATTTTGCTATTTTTTTTTCGGGTTGCTTTGGTTACCTCCAAGCAAAAGATTTGATCAGTGAGGCATGACAGCTCATTCATGAGTAATTATGCAAAATATTATACAATCTTCTGAGGCATTGTGATGCTTTCAGGACTATGCCTGATTGTTTGATTAGATGTTTCCATAAAATCATGACCATATTTTTAAGTCTAAGTAGCAATGGAAAAAAAAAATCTAAATATGAGGGTCAGTGAGTCTTTTTCACGAGAGATATGCTCACCTATTAACATGGTCTCAATCATAAGCAATGAAAATGCATCTCCAAAGCAATCGTTTTCTGAGATTATTGTTTGCTCTCAGCCTCGGTGACTATTTAGGACAAATGAGAAAGTGACAGCACATTCAACAAATGAAATTGTTGTCGGAACAAAAAAAAAAGATATTTAGTTGCAGAAGTAGTGTTCCTAAAAGATTCTCAGCATCTTTTGCTGTTTCTGAGATTATTTTGTGGTGTATGTGTTTGGGTGTGTACATGTGTCTAGCTTTCAGATTCCCCTTTACATTTCATGCTATGATCTTGTTTCTAGCTGTGCACTTTTGACTAAAAAATATGGACACTTTAAAAATATGGACGTAGTATTGATGGTATGGTATTTAGTATGTATCATTTACAGTACATATATCACCATGCAAAATAAGTCCCCCACATTCACAACATGACAAACCAGTCAGTGTTTGCCACAACCACATTATACTAACTCAAAAATAACCCAATTAATCTCTTGCAGGATGTTTAGGTGAGTTTGAGCAAATTAAATTGTGCCATTAAAGTGTGCCTTAAAAAAACTAAATCTTACATTCCTCCAAAAGTAAAATTACATTAAAATCTTTGATGCTATGAATTATTGGCTTACCAAATGCCCTAGAATTATCTCAATTATTCCAATTATTCCAATTTAAAACTCGAAACGGGGGTGCATATTTTGTGCTTGGTTCCTGTGCTTGTTATGACTAAATAAGAAAAATAACGTTATATCTATTGTAGATATTATTGAAAGGATTAGATGTGTTGAAAGCAACAACATATATTATTCCATTAATTATTTAAACACGTTCCTAATGGGAAACATTTATGGTCCCTAGGCATTGTATTTTTTAAAAACATTGTCATTGCTCCAAAAGTAAAAATCCATTAAAATCAGTGATGTTATGAATTATTGAAGGCACACCACTATGGAAAAAAAAAGATTATAGGAATGACATCCAAATATGTTTAGAGGCCAAGAATGTTCCAAATATACTAACTTCAAGTCCCCTTCACTTGTCAGTTCAAGTTTTCTGTTGTTTTTCCAAAAGTGTGTATAAGCCAATGATCTGCTCACCATCACAGTTTCCCTTCATCCCATAGGAATGCTTGATCAAATAGGGGTCAAGTTTGCAATGTGCTTTGTGCACTTGGGGATGTTTGAAGAATAAAGGTTTGTGTCTAAACTCTTTCACTAAATTGAAATTCAAGAGAAACGCTCTTCCAGTCCAATTCCTGATTAATTGATGAAGAAGAATGTGATAGCTTTATTCACATACTGGTCCTTTAACATTAGGTTCATATGAGGATTCAACGCCAACGATAATTTCACTTTGAGTGGACCTATCAGTAATCTTAATACGACAACAGCACAAACATCTGAGCAACATCGTCACCAATTAACAACAAACATGGATTTTTGATTCCCAATGTAACTTCCCTGATAACGAGAGAAAATGGGAATCGAACAACTGTCTCTCCAAACAAGTCTCAGAAGGTGTATTTACATCCTGCTTCATTTTCTCCCAACTCCCCTCATGGCCAATAGCCTCCTCCGTTCTCTCGATACAGCCATGTTATCCGATTAAAAGTCACATTTGTGCAGGTGAAGGATGGCACAACTGTGACTTGCATGCTAATGTTGTAAGCACTGCGTTCTGGCAATTTTGAGCACAGCCGCACACACCTTCAAAATCCACAAACTTTGTGTATAATTCCTCTAAAAAGCCCAACTCGTAGAAGAATATACAATAGGGGTCAATATCAAATAGGAGAGTTCACATGAAAAATTGTGAGTCACAATTAACATTGCGTCACATATATTTGACTATTCCATAAAAAAACGTGCTTCAGGCCTCCGAAATCAACCTGTAAACAAAATGCTCCTCCAAATTACAAAGTTGCTCCTCAAATGAAGTAATTGATTAGAGATTGGAGGGTGAATAAGGATGGTCACAGAAGAAATATTTACATTTAAGTTTTGTAATTGGGTTTTTGTACTGTCCGTGGATTTTGTCAAGCCTCACATGTCCACCCTGTCAAAGTGAAATACAACACTAATATTTTTTTAACAGTACAGTGTCAGCTTGCTAAATAAATCATGTAGTGACGGTACATCATGTGCTCATTAAATGCTAACATGAACCAAAACAGTCAACACACTAAATGAGCTCACATACTTTACTGTTTTCATAGATATTGACTGTTTGCAGTAAATATGTTGAAAAAAAAAGTGTTTGATATTTACTAGTATGCATTTCTTACAGAATGATATTCACTTAATATAATGAATATGAAATTACATGGAAAACATGTACGCCTGCTAGCAATTTGATACCTGCAATTAAATAGTAATTTTTAATTAATTAATTAATTAATTAATTAAGGATAACAAAGGCTGGTACATAGAGTGCAGCAGATTACCAGATGTGCATTTTTGTTTTTTGCATTTTTTTCCAATTAAAGGATTTCAAGTGTGACATATTGTTCTAAAATTTGTTACATGTGGAATGTCATGTGACCAAACCCAGAAAATGTGAGCGAGCCTTGAGCCAATACTTAAATCAGGATACACCACAGTTTCATCATTGATACAGCTGTGCAGATGCACTATCTACAAAGAAAGTGACGTGTTAAAATTATTGATTCCACTTCATCACATGGGGCATGAACATGAAAAGGGCCCCGTATCCAATCAACTGACTGTGGCTGGCAGTGGCATAAATCAACCTCTTTCTTTTCTGGTTCTTATTTGAAAGTGTGCCTTTGGTGTACGTTTAACAATGTTATTAAACTATTTTGATGGCTCTGGAAAAGGAGCTTTTCAACTGAACGGCTTATGATCATGCAGTCAAGAAAACCGCTTTCATTGAGGTTTTTCAAGTCAATGAAGACCTGAGAAACTGAGTTATTTTTAAGGAGGCACAGATATGACATTTAACGGTTACAGGACAATAAACCACCACAAACGCTCATGATCCACAATAACTATGATTCAATACGATCCAACCACAGCACCAATCATTTTTACTTTGTTCTAGACTGAAGCTCTTTATCAGTTGCTACATTTCCCTTACACTTTTCTGTGAAATAAAGGAGCTGTTTCTACATTTTTGATCAAATAGAACTTGTTGACTTGTTGATGTTACCTTTGCAGAGATTTTCCCCGCCCACAACACAAAATATTGTATGTGCACAGCAGCCTTCTCGTGGAATAAAAAAAAAGCTTTATTTTCATTAACATACATACTTTGTTTGTAACTCACTTAAAGATTTACTTTTGTTTATCGAACAGATTTGGGAAAATCAGGACCCTAATTTTGTCAAATGTATAACTGAGAGGGTTCTGGTCTTTTTCAGTTTGACAAGGTAAAACAGTTGTGTGAGGTAGTGTGAGATGTTGCATTTCTGATCTGACGCAATTAAATATTAGACTTTACACCGATCTTATCCGCTTGATCGTAATTGGACGATACTTGTCAATTTAAGCAAAATTGGCTGTAATGGCATCATTTGTTGTATTACGTCTACATAATGTAATATATCCATGAGCCTATTTACCATTTAACATGTGAAGAACAAGCAGAGCATTTATCACCGATAATTTTGAATGGGAAAAATGATAAACAGAGACAGTGACGATCATCCCACTTTTTAACATTGCCTCGGATGGCACGACATAAACCTCCTTGGCAACCATTGATGTGTTTCCACAGGCATGGGAAAATGTCTGAGAAATAGGCATAAATAACTCAGTTTGTCACATGGCCGTGGCATATGGTCTGAATCTGCGCTATAAACACTGTCCGTGCATGTGACACTATCAAAACCGTTCAGCTTTGTTGTGTGGCTCGAGATGATACAGGCTGTTTTCTCACTCGGCTCGGCAGCGCAGCACTAAGAATATGCCTGACCCACACACTTTGCTTGAAAAATGTTTTGGATTGTGCCTCTTGCCATAAGCCACATTATGTAAGAACTAAGTGTGAGGCGCAAAGTGAAGATGGCCATGTGCCAGGCTGTGGCTGTCCCTGCGTTTGGTTCTGAGCGAACATATCGTGTATGAATAGTTCCTGTGAGAATATAAACACACAGTACAAAAAGTAATTACATGCTGCCGCAGTGATTATGTGTTGATAAGAGCTGGCAGAGTGAGTGACAAGTTGCACTGTTTGGGTGCTTGAGTTGAACTCGTAATCTTTTACGGCTATAAATGCTAGTGTGCTGCAAGGAACTGTCAAGACACACGTTGGGTTTTGCTTTGGTTTTTTAATTTGAACTCCTTTTTTTTGCTTCTTCCAAACATTGCAATGCAAAAGTACCATAAGTGACTTTGAAAAATAGTATTGGCTTGTGTCTTCATTTGTAAGGAGCCTTCCACCTAATATGAAGACTGCTGGAATGGGGTGCATGCTACTTCAAAAACTACTGTATTTCTCCGCGGACAAGTCAAGGTTCTTTTTCCGTCTTTTCAACCCACATATTGAGGGATCCACTTATATCCGCATAACTTCAAACCAGACATTTTTTTTTCCAAACATATGTGTTTTTGGATAACATTAATTCAAATGTGAAATAGGTAAGATCATATCATATACAAGGCTTAAAATGATTATATATATACAGTATATCTCTAACCCGATATAGTATGCATCCATTATAGCGTGTTTGGGCTTTCAAATGCACTTTCGTCAAGCGCCGCCTGATTGTCTCTTTGTAGTCAAAAACTAGGCTGCGTGGATAATTTTTCCAGTGGACTTTGACGCATTATGAAAAGGAAAAGGCAGATTGAGTTATCTCCTTCAGCCTTTGAATATGTGCTTGACATGTGGGGGGGGGGGGGGGGGGGGTAGACAGCAAAGAGCAACCTACCACGCTCTGACCTCACAACAGTCGTCATTGGGTAAAGAACATCCCAAGTAAGATGATCAGCAAATCATCTCCGAAGACCTCCATTTCAAACAAACTGGATGGGTCCGAAGATGGCTACCCGTGGAAGACTAACGAGGATGTTTGAGCAAATGACGAGCAGAAAAGAGTCCGTGCGTTAACTCTTTCAGTGCCATGGACTAGAATTCTCAACTTTTAAAATAGTAATAACAATAGTAAATAATACAATTCTTGTCAAATAAGTTTTGTTTTTTCTTTTTTTTGTGTTTGTTTTTTTAATGGACCTAATATAAGCCAGTTGAGCACTGTAGTGATACATGTGACCATTGGATGGCATTGTTTCCACACAAGCAATTCAAAGTAAGAAATGGAAGTCAATCTTTCATTTTATACCACTCATATTTACATAGACATAGCCCACAATAATCAGTTAGCCTTGAAAGATGACTGAAAATGCTAAATATACTGGCCCGCTAGAAGTTTTGCTTGGCACTAGAAGACTGAAATGAGAGGCACTATCTGGCATGTGAGATAATGATGATGACTTTTAGGGCTTTTTGACTGATTAATATTCAGCTGTGTCAAAAAAATAAAGCATTGAAACTTCAAAACATTTTATTGTTGCAACATTAAGTTCAGCTGTTGCTTCTACTGTATACGCACACGTACATTGCCTCACACTTGTTTTGTTTCCAACCCCCCCAATAACTGCAACAGTACGTTATTCGACATACAATGAAGAAATGTGTCTAAAAAAGTACCGTCATTTTGTCATTTTAATAACACACACCATGTGTTAGAATTGGACAGCCATGATCTATTTAACCACTAAAGTCAGGGGTAGACTTATAATCGTGTTTTTCTAAAATTCAACTAAATTGAAGTTAAAAAGGGGGTTCGTACGCTAGGTTGACATCTGCATGGAGAAGTACGGTATATTTTCTAAAATGTTGGTTCAAAGAAACATCATCAACATATTACCCAAGAGTGGCTAGCCCTTCCTTATTCTTCCTTTGTATGTAAATTAATACTACTACTAAGATTCATACGGCTGGTCTCTTTCTTGTCCAATACACAAAATAGAAATACAAAAGTTTTGTTATTGCTCCCATTGTCCATTCATTTAAATAAAAAGCACTCTCAAACTGGAAAACACATGTTTCCATTTGGTGTCTATTTCTGTATGTCCCACTGTTATTTGAAATGAGCTTGAGATATAAAGCTAGTTGAAGTAATAAAAAAACATCCAAGTATCTTTCTGGGACATAAAATGTTGAAAAATAATCTTCATTATTGCTCATTGGTGTTTTGAGTTGCTCACAGTGAAACATCACTCAAACGTGCAGTTTAAGAAACACCTTAGGGCAGTCAACCAAAGCTTCACATTTTTAATGAGGTGTAAGCCCCCACCCTTGCCTGGTGTAGCTTTACACATTGCTCATCTTCACATTTAATTGGCTGGGTTACTGATCTAACAGAGCCTCTCCATAGTCTCACATTTTAAAACAATGAATACATTTTTATAAGACTCATTTTTAAGTTTGTAAGCGTACTAAATACTATACAGCACGATTTTTTTAATGAATGATAATTTTGTATTACTTGCTTTTCATCACTTTTTGCATCGTTGTTTTGATAATCAAGCATGAACTTTCTTCACCTGAACTTTTTAATTGTAAGTGAGGCATCATTCAGAGGGCAACATCAATTTGTGTATTAAAAACACTGGATGAAATGGATGGCTGAAATATAATGGATATGTGCTTACTTGTCACATTTTGTGCTGTAAATAACAAATTTAACAACTTTCTACTGCTTCCGACAGGAAACATTGGCCACTGCTGATCCATCATGTTTTTAAGACAAGTCAGACGGCAGAAGAAAAAACATTAGCTGTTCCAACTGCCTAATAAAACACCTTGAATCATTTGCCAAGTTGATACATTAAGAATCGGTGTTTTTTTTTGTTTTGTTTTGGGTTTTTTTTTTTTTGGGGGGTGGACGTAACTTGTTTCAAATGTTATTGAATTATTTAATATTTTACAATGTATGTGGTGTGTGTGTTGCAAATGACACAACTTTGAAAAACAGTTGATTAGGGGAAACATCAGGCTACATACCTTGGAAGACGTCCACATCCAGATGCAGTAGTAATAGTCCTCTTGGTTAAAAAAAAAAAAAAAAAAAAATGTGCACCAAGTCTAGCTGACATGGGGAAGTTGCTCACAACATCCTCACAAGGAGTTTCCTAAATGGAGTCTTTTTTTGCTTCAATGTTCCATTTGCGTCCGTGTAAAGGGATATTATCATTTGAAGGTGACTTGCATTAAATGTATTTGAGGACACTGACGTCATGTGTTTATCAAAAAATGGAGGGGATTCCTGTGCTTAGCTCTCTTAATGGGTGCACATGTACAGTACAATATGATTATTTCTAGCCCTGGTTTATGTGATGGCTGCTAAATGCACTGCCCTTTCAATGAGCTTCACTTGAAACAAATTGGTGCTCTCAACTTTCATGTTGAACTTTAATGACCTTTCAACTGGGATGCAGGTTCATTTTTTTGGCAGGTGTTAGGAATATTTTGTACGATTTTAAAGCTGAATGTCCTATCATATTAAACATGTTTTGTTCCTAAAAATATGTCATTTAGAGCACGGATTATTTATACTAAATTTATAATTGAGTGCAAATAAAAGACGGCCTTAAGAGCAAATTGACCATCTCCACCTTACCCTGCCATTGACAGATGAAACTCATAAAGTGCTAGTGCAGAGCCTGTTTTCTGTAATGTCATTATATGTCCAATTTGGAAGCCAGCAAGAGTTAGATCGGTTGATTCTAATTGTTGTGGGGAAGGTGCGCTATCGTGTGACCTGCATGGTAACCACGGCGACCCCGAAACGCTTGTAAGGGAGAGAGAGGGGGGGGTGGGGGTTATATCTCGCTTGGGCGACTCAAAATACAGCTAAAGTTTAGGCGAATCAATTTCTCCGGGAAAAGAAAAACAAAACCAAAATAGTCGTAATCACACGTCAGTCTGGATGGATTTGGAGTTAGTACTGTTCCTTCTGCTTATGTCTGTGCCGTTCCCTTTACTGGGGCTTTTGTCCAGGCCGCACAGAGACTCCGTCACCCCTTCTTCCATCTCCATGTACTCCGCTTTGTCCCCGAGCGAGGAGCCGGACGGCGAGCCTTTAAATTTGCGTAAAAAGTCCGGGAAGTAGGGGCATCCGGGCGGCATGCTCTCCACCGCCGGTTGCGCTTGGTCTTCGTTGTTGTCGGTCTCCCGGTGGTAAAAATAGTTGAAGTTGGACACGATGACCGGCACCGGGAGCGCGATGGTTAACACGCCCGCTATGGCGCACAGAGAGCCCACGATCTTGCCACCCACGGTGATGGGCTTCATGTCCCCGTAACCCACCGTGGTCATAGTCACCACGGCCCACCAGAAGGCGTCCGGGATGCTGGTGAACTGCGAGGTGGGCTCGTCCGCCTCGGCGAAGTAAACGGCGCTCGAGAAAAGGATGACGCCGATAACCAGGAAGAAGATTAGCAGGGCCAGCTCCCTCATGCTGGCGCGCAGAGTGTGGCCCAGGATCTGGAGCCCCTTGGAGTGTCTAGACAGCTTGAAGATGCGGAAGACCCTGACCAAGCGGATTATTCTCAGGATGGCGAAGCTCATGGCTTGCTGCCCGTTGCCTTGGTGCTGCGCCAAGTCCGTGCCCAGGGTGATGAAATAAGGCAAAATGGAAACAATGTCAATGGAGTTCATGATGTTTTTAAAGAACGCCGTTTTGCTGGGACTCGCAAAAAAGCGGACTATGATTTCAAAAGAAAACCAAATAATGCACACTGTCTCCACGATGAAAAAGGGGTCATTGAAGGGGGTAAAGCCGTGGTCCGGCTGCGTGGAGTTGTGTCTGGGCTGCAAGTACTCTTTGTCATCCCTGAACTCGGGCAGCGTCTCCAGGCAAAAAATGACGATGGAGATGACAATAACCAGCACGGACACCACAGCGATGCCTCTGGCCGGAGTGGAGCTCTCCGGATATTCGAAAAGCAACCAAATTTGGCGCTTGAACTCGTCCTCCGGGAGCGGTTTCTCCTCCTCTTTAACAAAACCCTCATCCTCGCGAAACTTCAAGATCGCCTCCTCTCCAAGTTCATAAAACTTTACTTCCTCCGAGAAGATGTCAAACGGGACGTTAGCGGGTCTTTTCAAGCGGCCCCCGGACTGGTAATAGTAGAGAATAGCGTCAAAACTCGGTCGGTTCCGATCGAAGAAGTACTCGTTCCTTAGCGGGTCAAAGTACCGGATGCGCTTGTCGGGGTCCCCAAGGAGAGTGTCCGGGAACTGAGTGAGAGTTTTGAGCTGAGTTTCAAACTTGAGGCCCGACACGTTGATAACAACTCTCTCGCAGCAGCCCAACTCGCTGTAAACATTCGCATATCCGGGCTGAGGACGTCTGTCAGTAATTGAAACTGTTTCGTCATCATCATCATCGTCGTCATCGTCATCATCATTAGCATTATCCATGTTGCACAGAAAACTGGACCTCTTGGTCCCCCGCTCCTCCTCCTCCTCATCGTCCTCCTCTTCCTCGGCGGCCTCGTCCTCCTCGATCATGATGTCCTCCTCGGATCCGAGCAGCGCCAGTTCGGAGTGGCGCAGTTCCCCGCCGAGAGTGGTCCGGCTGCGTCTCCACCGTCCAACGCCGCGTTGCTTTTTGCGCTCTCTGAGGAGTCTCTGCTTCTCGGGATCCTGAGAGGAGGAGGAGGTGGAGGAGGAGGAGGGGCGCGAGGCGGTACCGCTGCCGCTACTGCTGGCGCTGGAGGAGGCGGCGCGAGACGGATGCTGGCGGTTGTTAAGGAGATGCGCGCCCGACGAGGCGGAGGTGCCGGTGGCAGTGGACGAAGCGGTGGCTCCTCCAGAGCCGACGCCTCCTCCATCCGCTCCGGATCCACTCTCGGCTGCCGCCGCTGCAGCCGCTCTGGACTGGGCCGCCTGGCGCTCCCTCTCTCGCTCCCTTTCTCGGGCGCGGGCTTGGGCGTACCCGTAAGGCAGGTGGCTGTTGCACCCGCCGTCCGCACCCACCATTGCAAACTCCATTTTAAGTCAGAAGGTTTGCTCCGCGAGCTTAAAAAAATGGAAGCTGGCCAGAGTATAGAAGTTGTAGATGGAAAGGACCACTCACCTGCCGATCAAAACAAGAGCCCACACAATCAGGATCATTTTGAGTGCGCGCACTCACTAATGATAACCAATTTTGAGACAGGCCCCCCGTATTTTATGACATCATTTTCCCAGCTAAGGTGAGGGCCGTGGGGGGCCGGCCTGTTACGCACACACTTGCAGAAGAAGCAGCCTTGATGTGGTCAACATTGTGAGTCACGCGCAGTTTCTTTGGTGGTCTCCATCAGGTGGTTAGTTCCATCGCGTCTTTTGATCCTCCCTGTTTTGGTCACTGCCGGTTGCCATTTTACGAGAGACATCAAAAACATGGGATCCTTGCTGTTATATTATGGCTCTGGTGACTGGCATTCTCTGATGTTGTCTGGAGCTGCAGGAAAATAACACAAAACGAATCGTCAGTAAAGCAGTTGAGCTTACTACGCATATTATGCAGTGCAGAAACTTCATTGCATTATTATCGGGTCTGTTTATGACGCGGCTGATGACGCGCCGTGAAAACCCTCTATTGTGCAGTGCACAAACTTCATTGCATTATTATCGGGTTTCGGATATTAATAAATCAATGCTACGCGTATTCTCACTCTCCGCGCTGCTTATTTATAGCTCTATAACATTTACTTACATGTTAAAATGGACCAAACGCTTCCCAGACGTTTGAGCCGGCGGGCGAGGGCGATGGGGTGTGCTATAGGTGAGAATGCACTCCCGAATCCGTGTGTCAATTTTGGATGTAAAATGACTAATCCCTTGTCGTATCCAGGCAGCGACCACCTCATCCACTACATCCATGCGAGCTGTGACGCACCGTGAGAAGGGCACTTTTTGGTTGCGCGTCGACGTCTCAATTCAACAGGATCTGTTGCGACTTCAGCCCGCTGTCTCGGCTCCATCGTCACAACCCCTCCTCAATGCAGGCGGTGGTAAAGGTTTAAAAAGGTGTGCGAGCGCCGATATGACACCGATGACAGCCCAGCGAGACTGAAGCGAATGCATGCGAGGATGGGCAAAAGTTTACCTTCACCCCGGTGAATGCAAACGGGCCCTGCATGGCGGAGTGTGAGCACCGCACATCTGTTTGTCTGCAGCTGTACCCCTACCTATCCTCCTGTATCCTTCCCGCGTGCACGCGAGTGCGCGTGTGTGGTGGAGAGCCTCTTCTCTCAGTGCGATGTAGGGACGCTCTTATTGCAGATCGTGCGGGCGGTGCTCGGTCCTCCCCCAGTGGATGCTCTCGGTTACTGCCGCTGTCTCACACCTCGAGCACCTTCTGTGCTTCCTAACAAATCCATCAATTAGTCGTGTACGACTTCATTAGGGATGATAAGTGGCTGGGAGGGGGACAGTCGAGAGGTCAGCCTTATATGTCACGTTATGATGTTTGATCCCAAGTGTGTAGTCTGCGTAGCAGTCGAACTACCGATTGCTCAATTTCCCTTGGTATCTATCTATCAATCTATTTGTCTGTCCATCTAATAATGATGTCACTAATCTGAAACACCAAAGAAATGAGTTGAGGAATTATATGATGTTTAGTCAATGGTGGGCCAGGGAAGTCATTGATCCTTTTGCGACTGCCTGGTAATGCCACCATAATCCTATGCAAATTTTTAAAGATTTTCTAATCATATCACTACAACATAAAAATGTCATCTATTTCCGTTTTACCTTGTTATGTTGGCACAATTACTACCATGCTCGCAATGAATTAATAAGCTGTAAAAAAAAAATTATATATATATATATATATATATATATATATATATATATATATATATATATATATATATATATATATATATATATATATATATATATATATATATATATATATATATATATAAAATAGCCCAATTGCTAACTCCAACATATGTGTACTGAAAGTAGTGCCGCCAAGAAATGATGAAATGTAGACAATACTGGTCATACACAATTTCATATACAACACATATCAGTTTAATTTAATGAAGACTCTAAATTGCTCATAGATTTGAATGTGTCCTATACCAAGCATGTCTAAAGTCCACACATTTTTACCCCACAGATTCTGGCCCTCTTCAAAAAATAAATGTTTGGTGACCTCAGGCTATACACTATATATGCTCCGACATTGGCCGGGTGTACCCCGGCTCTCATCAACAGGGATAGGTTCCAGCTCACCTAAAACAAGACAAGCTTTATAGAAAATATACAAGTCATTATTTGTATTGTATTGTACAGTAACAAGCTGCGCATTTAGTTGTTCCCATGACTATTTCTAAAAGTAAACAGTGACATCAAAACCTGTTCAATTTCACTGACACGTATTTTTTTAATTTGAGCTGACTGATAAAACATATTGGCTCAGGCAGAAACCTTTGTAGCACAAGCAACTTCAATTAAGTATTAAAATATAACATCCTAGATGGAATTATATTAGTCCATTAGTAGGGAAAATGGCCAAAAACAAGCTAAGAATTCATTATCTACTTAGATAGATGAGTTGAGTCATTGTAATGGCTCGAGTAATGGTTTATCTTTATGCTTGCCCTGCAACCATGAAAAAACATACAACAAAACGATTATTGCTTTGAGGTAATAGCATGGCAATGAGCAGTAAATCTCATTGAAGGTCTGTGCCATAAAAATCCCAATTAATGTATATTAATATACTGTCAGGAAATCAAAACCAAAGTAAACAGAAGTTTGCACAGCCATCTCTTTACAACACTACCACAAAAACATCTCCTCAAATGCACTGTGACAGCAAATTCCTTAAATTATTGCACTTTCTTAGGTTGAATGCAGTTGTGTGGATAATCTGTGAGTGTAGGCAGCACTGTGATATTTAATCAGTATGTTGCCCATGATGCCTATTACCTGTGAATTGTACAATTAATCTGCCTGAAACACTAATTGGAAGGAGAACAGCTTGTCAATGCAGACTGTAAAGTCACCGGAAAATTCTTTTGTTCCCCTAAGGAGCCATTCTCAAGGGGAACATCTGGGTGTAATCTTCCTGAAGTGATAATCTAGTTTCCTGTACGCTCTTCAACTCGTTCCATGGTGTATTCATTACTGTGTATCAGATACAGTATATTGAAATGCAAAAGTATGTCAAATCTACTTCAGAGTTCAAACACTGTCTCTCGCATCATATGTCATTGTTTATCAGACATGGTGATTCCTAAACAGTTGTGGCACAATATTGTGCTGTGAGAGATCATCAGGGGTACAAATGATCCAATTCCACTTAATTACCGGTTGTCAGATTTTTTTTTAAACTACAAATATATCTTTGTTCCTTTATCCAAACCAATGACGCACAGGGAGAGGCCGACTAATCAAATGCCTCATCCATTAAATGGCAGAGGTCACAAAAAGCTTCCGCTTGTTGCCATTCATATAAGACAAAATGTCATGACTTGTTGCAAGCAATCACACTTGTACTCAGATTTTATACAAGTGTGAGTTATTTGACACAAGGTCATCATCATTTCAGGAGTCATTGATTTTGCCTCATATATGTTTGGTGGTGTGTTGGGAGATTTTTCGAACAGGGGCCAGGGTATTGGAACACAGACTGATAAAAAGGCTTGGAGTGAGTTCTTTTCTAATCTGCAGTACTCCACCTACCACACATTGATCATGCATCTGATTAAGCACAAGGGGGGGATGTAAGGCCACTAGTGATAGAAGGGAACCAAGTGAGTATGGCACAGGTGCCGAGAGTGTTTGAGTGCACTTGAACAGGTGCAACTGCTCACACAATTTGTCTGCATAATGCATAGGGCACACCACAACTCAAATGGTAGGTAAGCGATTAGCAGGAACATCTGGCATTGGGAGGGAATTACTAATGAAGATTTCCTAGATTTTAGCAGTTTAGTTTTCATTGAGTATTTATAGACTGTACATTTTTATTATTTGTGGCCTCATCTTTGCTCTGCAAAAATATTAGTCAAGGCTTAGTAAGAATGAATAACCATACGTCAGATCAATATACTAAGAGGAGGATCGTCATATCGTATTGTAAACAATAACTGTGACCAAGGACAGGAATTACTGTGTTTTCCTCTGAGTTGCAATCGCGCTCAATATCTTTTATGTCGTCCTTTGCATTTCTCAAAAATTCAACCCTCTTCCTCAAAGTATTAATTTCCTAAACATGTGTAATACTACACACAACCAAGCCTTGTGTGAGATAGTTATACTCACAAATTATGAACCAGTAAATCATTTGGATGACTGGAGCCTCTTTGTACACCACCTCTTAATGATTTCCTGTAGATGTTAGTCTTTCATCATTTGAATTCCTGCGGAACCACACATCTTTTGCAAGTATTAATTCTTTATAGTTCAATGTCTGATGAATTATCTAATGGAAACTATTTGTATATCAGACCCAAGACCCAAATCAAAGGTTTATTACCATACAATATATTTGGTGTTGGGCCAAAACCATGTACCTCCGAAATAATCACATTTTAGAAAACCACACGTTTGTTCAATCATTATCGTTGCGTTACTAAAGTGAGTCAACCATTTTCAACACTTAAGATTAGTCAAAGGTTTGTAAACAATAGCATCCACTTGTGTGGAGTCTGCATACAAACCAATAATATAGATTTTGAGTAAAATATTAAATTTACCAAATTACAATTTACAGTGTGAGGTTTTGGCCCAACGGCAGTGATGTTTTTTGTGTGCTAAACAGACAGTAGACTTAGTCACTTAAAGTTAGTTAAAGTTAACGTTTTGTCTATCATTCATTTGGTGACCTTTTTTTCATGAACAATTAATAGCTTGAAAAACACATTTCCCAACTTAACTACTGTACAAATGACATCACATGTGCTCAAGGCTCAGATGATCGATCACAGCTCATCTGGTTTCTGGGTTTGGTTATGTGACCTTTGTTAGGGGAGCCATTATTTGTCATATGTGATGCCAAAAGCATTAAATGTACTCACATTTTTCTGTGTAATTAGCATGTGACAATTGCAGTTTAATTACAGGTAAATTGACAGCTGTGCTTCAGCCACAATTCCATTGGCATAAATGATAAAATAGAATGACTGTAAAGCCATAATAACTCTTTCCATTTCTGGTTTGAATCTAACATTGTTGATGTTTAGTAACATTGACAAAGCAGTGCAAAAATAACCTAATACATTTAAACGTGGAGTGAGATTTTGAAGCGCAGCAGGGTGGGGCAATGTTACTAAATCTGACCTATTGGATCAAACATTTCTGTGTGAAGTGCGTATTCTTTCCATGCATATTCCATGCATACATTTTTTTTCTTCCCCCAGCAGGTACTTTTGCTCCATTCCATAAAAGGAAACACAGCTCAAAAATATATATCATTGTGTTCTGAAGTGCTGTATCATTGTGCAATAAGTTTATTGTTATTGTTCTTTGCTAGTCAACAAGCTTATAGTTGCACAAGCCAACGGGTAAGAATATTTGACAGTGCACAATACTTTCTACAAAAGATAGAACATCAATCACTCCACAATTAGTAAATAAAATTGTGAATAAATAACACACGCTTTGTTGTGAGTGCATCCCTACAGTACTGTACTTACAGAATACTGAATTCAAGGACTATTACCATCTCTTGCATAAGATGCTCACAAATTGTCACCAGTGCTTTCAAGCAGTGGCGTATTCTGCTTGAGTCTTTTAAGGTAGCGGTTCTTTGGGGGACAGAGGTGACACTTCATAAAGGTCCTTGTAGTTTAGGTGGTATTTCAACACAAGGCATGAAGTCCCTGGAGGCTGCAAGGGTAGACAGAGCCAATCCCAAGCCTACAGCCCTTGTATAATGTCACCTGTATATTTTACAGCACCTGCAGACTTGCCAGTTTGTGCTCATTGTATTTTCTCTCAGCAAATGCACACAAATACAAACTTTGTCCAAAAACAGGTAGGCTTACTACACATTTCCAGCATTAGTCAAAGACAATGTCATTGCAGTAGTAGGAAGAAGTATGATTATCTAAAGATCATGTTTTCACTGTTACACATCTTTTAGCCTTTTTTTGTGTGCATATTTTAAAATGTCGCTGCTTTACAGTGATATCAATGTGCGTGTGTGTGGTTTACCAATTAAAAACTGCATGTTAAAGTGTCTTGTTTGGTTGGTTGTATTAAAGCAATCTTAAAACAAGATATTCTTTAGTCAACACAAGATGTGCAACAGCTATTCTAGCCAGAATGGGGTGAAGACATGCCACAGCTTCGTTGACAGCCGTCTTTCCTTCCATTCACGTCTCGTTCAATGTGTATCATCTTCTTGGTGAGATTGTGACAAATCTGAGTAAATCGCATAGTCTTCTAAAGTCAAATCAGGTGGATTGAAGGACATACTGTCAGTATTGACACTGGAAAATGGTGACGCAGATTCTTCACAATGCAAGGAAGAAAATGACACATTGAATGGGACGGAGTCAGATGGAAATGTGGACGACTGTCAATGCTGCCGTGTCCACGTCTCCACCTGCTGCTAGCAAGCATAACTGTGCATGCTGACAAATAATTTTTTAAAGGTGTTTTGCTTTAATACACCCATCAAAACAAAATGTATATGTTTAGATGCAATTTTTTTTGATAAAGCGCATACAGTGTGATAGAAAAGTAACCCCCAATTCTAAAATACTTAAATTGGTACGTTATATTTTTTACTTTCATTTCGAGTATCAGCTTCTTTCATTATTAGCGACAGCTCCTGTAGCGATGAGTTTTGCATGACTCTTCTCGATAATCTTAGCATCAATTTCTGTTGGACACTCAATTAGTGTCCACCATCACTCCAGTTTTTGAGTAGCTTTGCTTTTCCAAATGTATTTGTAAATACAAACACGGTGCTCTTGTATTATTAAAAACATTTTTCAGATGTTAGTATGAGTAAAAGTTTGCAAAAACCTTCAAACTTAATGTTGTTTTTGCTCTACATTGTACATTCATACTGAAGCCACCCAGAATATGCATGCAAGGAATGCATAAACATGCAAGGAATCATACATTAAAAAAAAAAAAAAAAACCCTTATTCAACCAAAATATGTTTTAGATATTGATGAATTTTGATATTGATTGTTTAAAGTAGGATAACCTTTTGCTAAGAATGAAGCTTTGCATATCTTGGTATTTTCTCAGTCAATTTTGGATGTGGAGTTGGCTTTATGATCCAGTTTACAAGCTTACAGCCCTGCATTTTCAGGAATGTTTTGTGCTTTTAAGGTGTTTTGAAGGGTACTGTCATGATTTTATATGGTTGTTATTTTTCAAGTATCCAGGTACTGTATATTTTAAATTAGGTGACATAGTTCGTAATTGAATGGGACAGCTGACTGCACGATCCTCATGTGGCAAAAAGATAACTGAAGATGCCATTTTTGTTTTCATTTTTGACTGACTGTAAGTGGTTCATTTAAAGTTGGGCTTTAATTTCTCAAATATATGTTTTAACTATTTTTATAGGCAGTGTTCTCACATGAGATGTGAAAAGGGTTTTGGGGCAGTTAAAATGGCTTTATTAAAGTCTGTCTCTTTAATCAAAGTGTTTAAAAAGAACCATGTTACTCCCTACAAATGACCATAAGCTTCTTAACTTCTCCCTGAAAAGAAACAAACCTAGCCAAACACAACTATGTTCTTTAACACTTATTCTCATGTGGGTTTTGATTGGGCTGAAACCTATCTTTTGAGTGACCTATGCCCCACCAATCAGAGGACACAAATAGACACCTGTTTACATTTATAGGCAATTCTGATTATTGAATTAGGATAACATGCATGTATTGGCACAAGGAACGCCCACACGAGCACAGAAAGAATATGAGCATCCAGAAACTCAGAACCACGATGAGGCAACCAAGTTTACCAATCAAAATCCACCAAAACCCATTGTTGTAAAATAAAATATGAAAACTGAAGCCTGTAGCAACTTGTAGTGGAAAAGTGTGTTTATTTAAAGTTTGATTTCAGATGAGGAAAGATGGCTAATGGATGAGGGAGTTAGTGGCCGTTACACCTGCGAAATTGATGACGTTACCAAAACAATGGCGGGTCCCTTAGGCTTTTCCGTCTTCTATGGAAATATATGACAGTTTATTTTTCTGCGGTTAGCCCAAACCTTCTAAGAGATATGATCCATTCCTCCTACGTACACGTGGGAGGACAGGCCTTACCTGATCCGGTGAGGGAAAAAGAGGAGGATTTACTGTGTCAATGCTTGGACTAAACAAGTGGAAAAACAACAAAGAGCTAAAGCTGACAAGATTAACTGAATTTAATGCAGGAGCAGCCTTATTTAAGTGTGTGGGGAGAGGCAAAGGACCATAGGTGTTTTGTTGAGATCAGCAGGACATCCAAAGCAATAAAAGCTACTTCAAACAGGTATGACTTTGGGGAAATGTGAAACTAATGGTGAAATTTATTTATCACATAAACATTTTATTGAGCGATAACTAGTCTCTTAATACTACATGGATATTGTCCTTTTTTTTTTTTTTAACAACACTAATATTTGACTGTGCTTTTGGACATCTTGAGTTTGTAATACTTTATGCATCCAGCCATTTAAAATTTGTTTGAGTTTAAATTGGGTCAACGTTTCTTCTTTACATGCCTGCCGTGTTTTCTTCAAATCATCTCAGATCTATTGTTTGTTAATTATGAAACTAAGG
Source organism: Hippichthys cyanospilos (assembly GCF_059441005.1). Classification (NCBI taxonomy): domain Eukaryota; kingdom Metazoa; phylum Chordata; class Actinopteri; order Syngnathiformes; family Syngnathidae; genus Hippichthys; species Hippichthys cyanospilos. Next base: position 19,554,677 of record NC_142372.1, on the reverse strand, counting down.
ACCAGTAGTGAGTCAATTTGCGCCCATGAATTGTGGTTGAGCTCACAAGTCAGGAAACCATCAACGAGGGGATTTTGTATTTACAGTGAATAAGACCATGCAATTCACTGTTATTTTTTTTTTTTGGACTGTTATTTTTTTTTTTTGGCTTAATGATTTCAAAAGTGACAACATCATGTGACTAGGTATTTACAGAACCATACGATATGTTTCCATTGTTTCAATGCATTTGCCAGTACTCGGGATTCTCTGACACGATTTAATGTTATGCCTAATCCCTTCTTGTGGCAGACGCCCGTGCTGCACTCATTAAAGGATGCAGCTAGTTGTCATGGCAACAGTACTGGCGCTGGCAAGTGCGAGTAAGAGTTGCAGTTTGGGCTGCTCCCCGCGAAACGTGAGCATCCGTGTGGAGAGCTGTGGCAAAATGGAATGCGTCGACACTACCATATGTGAAGGACATTGCTACCATGAGGTACTGCAAAATTCTGAATGTTCTTGACTGTTAAGCTTGAGCTCGAGTGTTCATTTTGGAGCATTGCCGCTTAACTACAGACCTTTTAATGATTTTTAACATAACAATTGCCCGGTGGTTAGAAGGCACCCTTGCAAAAGCCTCTGTACCGGACATGATATTTGTATGAGCTCACTGCTCAATTATTATTTTCAAATTTGGAGTCTGCTGCCAGAAAGTAAGTAGCCACTGCTATTTAGGGTCACCATTCTAACAGACACATTGTGCTTGTGTGAACTTGTGCTCTGTGCATTTCTCTTTCCTTGAAAGAGCCAACATTGCTATCCATCTACTTAAATAGTTTATTGTGTTTATTCAATTTTTTTTTTTTTTATTTCCTCAGGCCATTAGAGGTGAGCTACAGTACTAGTCAAAAGTTTGGAGTCAAAATTTTCCATGTTCTTTCTTTACTGTACCAAATACAATTGAGATGGACTGTCTTAATGTGTTACAGCCCATTGGATCTTTTATGTATTACTGTCAATTTAAAGACAATGCTTGATAAGAACCTTTGTGTAGTTCAAGTGATTCAGATGAGAGATACAGTTTACAATTCATATTTAACATTTACAGCTTACTTTACAGTCTAATTATTTACATCCAATGCTTGCCCAGTTAGTTGGTTTAGGCTCCAGCTCCCCCACGAGTCCTGATGTAGATAAGCGGTAGAGGAAATGGATTGGCGGACAGTTGAATTATTTATCTTTCTTCTACAGTAATTTCAACTTTATATCATGTCTTGTATGGGGTTTACTGTATCACAAAGTCCTGGCCACTGTTATGTTTGCAGAGTCCAGTCTACCTGTCACCTGTGCACCGGGCCAAACAGACCATCTGTAATGGAAACTGGACCTATGAAGTGAAACACATCAGAGGTTGTTCAGTGGCTGTTTCCTACCCTGTAGCCAAAAGCTGTCAGTGTACTTCATGTGATGAAGACTACACAGACTGTGGACGTGTTCCTAGGATCATGCCTAGCTGTTTTTAAAGCCAATTTAATCTTAACCATGAAAACAGCGTGAGTTTCTGCTTTCAAACGCCACCAAAATAAAACTATTTCTTGATTGCTGTATTGTGTAAATGCTCAATGTCAGTATCTTGTAATTGTTGATCAAAAAACAGTATTTTAAGCCTCAATGATCAAAAACTGATGCCACTTTAAAATGCACATTCATCCACTGTGAAAGACGATTATTATATCCAGGCGAAGCACTGAGAAAAGCAGGTGTTCAAGTCAAGGTCACTAACGACTAAAAGATGAACATTCGAAATATTTCACTCAGCTCTGATCATTATCGTCAATATTATTAACTATATATATATATATATATATATATATATATATATATATATATATATATATATATATATATATATATATATATATATATATATATATATATATATATATATATACTGTATGATGCCTTTCAAGGAAGCCAAGGATGCTTGGATGTAGATTGGACTTGGAAAAAAAGAATCCTCATCAATTTAAGTTTGAGAAAACACGTTAACACCTAAAGAGAACTGGCAGTGGAACTTCCAACCAATTAAAAAAGTAGAAATAAAGTTTATTAACATGAAATGGTACAACAATCAAGGTTTTCATATAACAAAACAGGCTTTGTTACAAAGCGCGCAGATCTCAGTATTTGCTTTTAAGGAAGGCATGTCAGAATTTGTCAAGAACCCCTTTATTTTGTCTAGTATACAACTTGAAATCCTTCTGTAAGATTATTGTCAGATTAAAACAAGCACATTCCTAGACATGACTGTTTAGGATGTTAGCGCTCAAATTCTGTTTTGTTTTTGTTGATTTAAAAAAAAAAAAAAAAAAAAAACTACTTGCCGGAAATTGCTTCTGAATCCTACAAAACCACATTGTGACTGGCTAAATAGAAAAGGAAGTGGAAACCTTAAATTAAAATTCCCATACTGGGCCTCATTTACTAAAAACTGTTTAGCAATGTATTTGCGCACAGGTAGAGCATTAAAGCTTGGAATAAGTGGTTTCACATTGCCGTCAGTGTCATAATGTATTGGGACTGAATTCCTCATGTTGAATTGATAGACTGAGAATCGGTGCGAGCAGACTTTCCTAAATGGTTTTTGAAGGACAGTTCGTTTGCGTTCAAGAGTGGGAGGTTTCCATGACCCATACGTAACAATCACCATAGATCGGGCAGCACATGGTTTGTGGATTGCTCAGTGAAAAAAATTTGAGCATTCTCATGAATGCTGCAGGATCAACTGACGTTGAACAATTGCTGTCAGAAGAGAAGTTAATCAATGTCAAGCGATCATTCAAGTTGCATCTATGGGAAGATTTCGCCAACATGGGGTGAAATGAATCCTGATTAATGCGGGTACTTAAAAAAGTATCCGAGGATGCCCCCCCCCCACTTTTTTTTTTTATTCCTATGTTTATTTATTTGATTTACACTGCTATAACAACGATATAACCTAACACGCAGTCAACACGCTTCATCAAATCCAAAATAAATATACCAAATATTACATAAGGGCAAAGCAGTAGCCTCAGCAAGCTTTTATTTTGGAGTGTTTCCTCATAAAGGTGCTTGCATTCTGATTGGCTGCACTCATCTTTGCAACTCATTTATACCAAATGATTACAGTCACACCAAGTCACTACCAACAGCAACAAGTCACCATTTAAGAATCATTATTGATCGCTGACTACAACTATAATAATATTCATAAAATTAATAAGTCATCATATTATTGTTTGATTAAAAAAGTTGCTTTATGTCCCTTTATTAGCCTGCAACAACAACAACAACAAACATCTCCACAAATTTCAATAATTGCTGATAGACAATAATTCACACAACTGCTCAGCAAAAAATTAAAAAAACACATTCAGAGCATTGAGCACATATGCAAAAATCACAGTCGGATTTACAATGTGATTACAATGTGATTTACCAGCCCAACAGTTGGCACAACAGTATGTTTGTTGATGAATCAGAATAAATCCTAAATGACAGTGTCACACCAATTTGCATCAACCGTCTGATTCCCATTTGCCGACCAAAAGGCAAATGTTTGGTATCGGCCAATGGAACATAAACCAAAAATAGCTGCGAGACATAACTGTCTCACTCCTGTCTTCAATCTTTTATCCTTTCAAAATTTTGGGATGAAAAAAAATTGTATGATCAGAAAGCTTGTTGAAACACAAAACCAGACAAGATATGATAATAATGTCAGTCCTTTTAATTAATCCCAGACTTAAAGAACGCTTTACATAAAACACATGTAGAAAAAATAAAAATATAAAAATAATATGAGGCTATCAGAAGTTGACAGACTGACAGATGGATACTACTCCGAAGTCATGGGAGCGACTCGATGGATTTCCGGGTCAAGCATATGCGGTCTTTTTGCGTGATACCCGCCAACAGACAGATGATGCGGATACACTCAAGATACTGTAAAGGAGCACATAAGCATTTGAACTAAACCAGGGTAAGAGTGACTATACTTTTCATGTTTATTTAGATCATTATTCAACAGGTAGTACATTTTCCATTTTTGTTATTACTTTACAGAATTCAAATTTTTAGTGCTTTTATTGATCAATATATTGCATATCTTGGAAAAAAGATGGCTTATGACTTATTTTTTAGAAAATGGTCCAACATTTGTGTATATGCATGGTCTGAGGCAAGTCTAAATTTGCTCGCAGGACAAAGCGACTGACGAATCTCATGTGGTGCCAAATTGTTTGTATGCAAGGTTAGTCAATGAGGCCCATTATACTGAACACTCTTCTGTCATGAGCAATCATGTTGTCAACTTTTATGAACATTTTAAAAAATCCGTCATACCCTCAACTTGATAGTTGAATGAACAAATTTTGTTTCCAACCATCCTTTGAAGTAGCCTTTCAGAATCACTTAAACACAACAATGTTAAGTACACTGCACACTATCTAATGAGATCAAAAGCAAGCACTACTTTTGTATAATGATAGATTGATTGACAATGGGCGAGCTGACTGTCAGGGATGATATTCTGCATTTCGGTGTTCATCTGCATCAGTTTTTTTTTTTTTTTTTAAACTGACAGCCAATGAGCGATCAATTTAAAACTCTCCGATGTTGGCACTGAATCAGGTGAGCAAATCTCTCTAGTCTGCACTGGGAGCTCTCACCTGTATCGTCCTACCCACGGCCCTATTTGATTGATTACCAATTACGGATTGGTGCCAAGCCAGAGCCAATCAATTGTGAATTGTGTAAGCCTCGTGGCTGCATGCACACTTGCATTGTGGTTGTACATGCAGCAGAGGGAAGAAAGACACATCACATGCCTTGTCTTGTTGCAAAACCCCACTATGGACAGTGGGAATCTAACCACTCACCATTGTGACAATGCGCATTGGCATTGTCACTAAGGGGAGCGATTAGCTCACAGGCAAACTTCCAACTACCTGCTAATCAAAGAGAGGTTTAACCTCTTAGAGGTTGCTGATAATATTGATATGGAAATTGTGAAAGAAAGGTGTGCGTGTGTGAGTCATGACATGACAGAATCTGACAGCAATGCACTGCAAAGTCCATTCCAGGTCTTAGAAAATTGTTTTAAAAACGGTGACTTTAATACATGTATAATACTTCATGAAGCTCCGTTGGATCTCATTAGATTGTGGCCAATTAGTGTATATCCTGTACAGTTTATCTTGGTATATTAAAAAGCAAACTTGTTTCGGATGATCTCTCCACCCTCCACCTCCATCTGCTCGTAAAGCCACTTCCTGTCACAGCGGCACTCGAATCCACACTTGCGTGAGCTACAGTCGGAGCAGGGATAAAAGCAACCCATGCAGTCCACATCCAAACAGTCGCACATGTCTTTGCCATTGGACAACAGTCGGCCCCTGCTGTCGTAAACTCTGCTTTTGCCTCCAAAGAGCTGCCTGTGTGAGAAAAACAGAAGAAGACACAATACTAACTGGAATGGACTGTGATATGCTTGATTCATTGCTACTTTGAATTGAAATGCTACTGTTTTAATTAGGATTACGCTCACTGCGCTCCATTTTATTGTTTCTTTAGCTACGTAATGAGCATTTGCTATGGGAGCAGTAAAGGATGCATACAATTTTAAAAAACATGATATTGCCGATGGCATCATTGTTTACCTTTAATGTGAAAACAGGAAATCATTCACAGTTATTTACGATTATTATACTTATTTTCATGACCGTTACGGAATGGTTAACACGTTACTTGAAATGTTACACAATGTTAACGCTTGTTTTATGATGGTTTAACAATGGGCCAGACTAGTTTTATTTTAATTACTTTCAGTGGGGAGAAAAAAAATTGCATCACAGAAGACTTCTGCTCAACATTTAAATTTTCAATGTAATTTTGTTTAAAACAAACAAACAATGAAACACATAAAAAAAAAAAACTGTATGGGCAATAGTAATATTATGCACTTTACATCTAAGGGGACTCACCTGTCAGATAGATGTTTTGCACCTCGGCCACCTCGTCCACCCTGGTAGAAGAAGCATCATTATATAAATGCAAGAAAGGCCAGGCATTTGGCCCTAGCAGATGAGCTTGACACAACACACAGTCTAACAAGTTTATGTCAATAAAAACAACAACAACAAAATGTTGTTTTGAATGAGACTTGAGAATTTGGCCACAAACATTCCTGCTCATAAATCACAACAACATGGCTGTCACGTTCTGTCTGGGTTTTTCGGGTTTTTGGATTTAGTTTAAGGTAGTTTTTGGTTCATTTGGTCTGACTAATTCGTGTTGGTTTCCCTGCGTCTGCCTTTTTCTCAATCTCGTAAGTTTTATCTCGTCCACCTGTTGTCCGTGTGTCCCCGCTCCTCACGTGTTAGCCAATCCGGTTCCCCTGCCTCTCATCCCCGTCCAGCTGTAGTGTGTTTTCTGTAATTAGTTTTCATGTATTTAAACCACCGTCCCGCTGTTGCCTTCGTCGGATTATTGCTCCTCTCATCCCACCGATATCTTCAATTCGTGTTCCCTGTGCCGCTGTGTTTTTCCCCTCCTACTCCTACCCTCCATTCTTCCCCGTCATCCGAATTAAGTCTCGTGAGTTATATTCCGTTCCACATTTATTTTGCTACTTTGTCCAGTTAATCTCTACTGCTTTTCCTGCCTTGTTTTATTATTAAAAGAGCATTTTTGTTTGAGCACACCCTCTCCGTCCTCCTGCGTTTTTGAGTCCTTTTCCCTCCACCGCCTCACGCCGCCATGCCACGACGTGACAATGGCTTTATTTTCTGGGGAGGCTTAAGTGAGCCAACCTCTACAAAAGCTTCCTGCTGCACCAAGGAGTGCATTGTAATAAATGAAAATGCACCAAAGTTGTTTAAAAAAAAAAAAAATACATAGCAGATTTAAATTTTGCCCGGGCAGCAAATACTACATACTGATATTCGTAGAATTTATTATTACAGACTGTGAACATTATTTATTGAGCAAGACAGACGCTTTGGATTAATTTACACATGTACTAATCGAAAAACAGTAGAAAATTACATTATCAAAAAAAAAAAAAAAAAAAAAAAAGGTTTTCAACATTTCAATAGGATGACTTGATGTCAAGCGAAGACTTTTGGACAAGAAATTTATTATTATTATTTGGGGGGATTGACAGCAGCATAAGAGTTCCGGGTGGATTCAAAATCCATCCTCTACTCTGGCTATAGGCCTGGGTCTGTAGAGGATACATTTCTGATCCTGACCCTGGCAACAATCCAGCAGATAGGGAACTCACCATTACAGTAAACAAGAAGGCATCAGCCAACAAAATACTTACTCTTCCGCCGCCTCTTTTTTCTCTTCGTAGATTGGCAATTTCTCTTATTTTGTCCCTCTCTGCCTGTGGTCCCATGTTATTTGTGACGCTGGTATCTTTAGGTAGTGGCATCGCTGCTCGTTTTCGTAGTTCAATCTATCAAACATTTTAAAGGGGTTGTTTATTTCTCTGTAATGGCAAAAACAACTTGTTAGAGTTAGAACATTGGACTAAAACCTTTGAAGAGTCTTGCCCGTGAGGGAACAAGGATGGCACAGCATCCTCCCTCAGAAACTGTTTCCCATTGTAATCCCTGAAGCAGTCAGGTGAAAAATGCTCTGAACACAGGCAGGTGTTGGCAGTTGGGATGAAGTTTCTCAACCCCAGACTCTGAACCCATCTGGCGGAAAGTGAAGGTTTGCTCAGCGGGAACCTGAAAAGAAGGACATTTATTATGTCATTTTAATATTACACCAGAGATTGTGATCATACAGACATCTAAAGTGAGGATCGCACTGTATATAAAAACTGTGTTTTTATGTTCAATATATTCAATCAAAATCTTTAAGTAATACTCTTTTTCAAGAAATGAAAAGCTGTTTTTTCATCATCTTGGGATTGTGCAATCAATCCAATTTAATTCAAAACTATTTCACTTAATTCTCAAATCAACCTGATTTATTTGCTGTAGCATATAGTGCCCAACATAAAGGGTGGTGCGTGTGGTGTAATAGGTCATGCGATAACAGACTGTAAAAACAGTAAGCTAACACAAATTAAACCAACAAACAAAAAAGAAAAAATTACAGTTAATATAAAGTAAAAACAAAACAAAACATTGTGCAATACAACCATGCCAAGTCTCATATTGAGTCATTTGCCAAAGAGTAGAAATGTGACCAGGTGAGTTTTAAAGATGGACAGGCATGGGGCTTGCCTGACATTTAATGGAAGGTCATTCTCATGCAAAACATATACTGTATTTGCAAAACAACAGTCAAAAGTGTGAAAACAAATAAAGCTCCACATGCACTAATACATGTTAAAAGGTCAAGCTATTAACTGTGGAAAATGCACAGCTGTGGACTGAAACACATTCCAAGTCATTAAGTATCTTCCACATAATAAAATTGATTAACACAAGACCAAGATGTGCAGAGCTGTCATCTTGGGAAAATATGATTATTTGGTGACTGTATAAACGAAACAGTTGTCTAACAATTTAATTTCACAACTTCACAAGTCATTATTGTACTGATAAAGCAGTGATTTATCTTAGTGAGCCATCATGAATTTGTTTTAAAGCTTTTAATGCTGCTTCTTTTTTTCGAATCAGAAAACTTATGGCATATATTACTTGTTCATACGTCAAGGATACTTGGAAAATTAAAACTCCAATGAAATTAAATCCAACTCCACCAAGAAATTTCACGGGGAAAATATATCATAGACCACTATACTTGTACAAAAAAGTTCAAGAGAAGTGAAAATGATCACCAAACTCCAACAAGACATACAGTAGTATTCAGTGTTATCTATAGTAACACACACATACACGTACTGCTGCATGTATTATGCGTGCGTATGCATGTGTGTGCCGTAGTCGTGATAATAAGGTGATGATGGAACGGTGTTGTTATGACATGTACCTATGTAGGTTCTGTGTGGCTGAGTAAGCTGTATCGTCTTAGGCAAAACAAGTATGACTATAGTGAGTATGTGAAGACACTGGACAGACACTGTATTTGTTTTTATATTGCATTCACACTAAAGAAAAAGAGCATGTGCGTTTGTTGTTGTTTCGTTAAAACTTACCGATAAAATCGTATGTCGGACCCCTTCACAAACTTATTGTTGCATCCCAATGAAGCACAAGTCACTGGCATGGTCTTGTTGTTCCTAAAACGATGTATAGGAGACTGTATTTTGTGCCTGTGCACAGGAATCACCCTAAATACGTGTGCAATGTGCAGACTTGTGTTTATGGAGTTTCCGGAAGTCGTAGCTATGAATCAACGTTGGCTTTTTCCGCTTTCCACCTGCGAAGAAGCGTTTGCCACCTATGCAACAGTGGCCTCTAGTGGGGGCCACTATTTTTCAACAGTGAAACTAGAAAGTGGAGGCGCACAGAGAACCGTGTTTTTAACCACAGCGAAATGCACTTTTGAATTTGGTGAACGTATGAATATGTTGTACAAGCTTTTAAAATATTTTCTGTTTCATAGTCCATTTCTCAAAGTATGTATAATAGATCAATTATCCTTACCCGCCAACGAAGGGTCCAAAACAAACTACAAAATAACAACAAATGACACTAAGGCTTTGAGAACCACTCATATACGTGCACATTATCCCACACTTAGTGTGGGCCACCACGCTTTGTCACTCTGTAGCCATCCCTAGACTGAGAGGAAAATTTTGATAGCTGTGATTTTTAAGTCAAACCTACAAGCATGCAAACAACAACAACAACAGCAAAGTATTGCTTTTTCTTTTAAGAATGTTTATCTGCTGGTTTGCGTTCATTTTTAGAAAAATCCATAACAAAGGACAGTGAACATAAACAAATAATTAAATGAATTACTGTATGTTAGGTACTGTTCTATAGTTTGTCCGCAAAAAAAGTCCTATGCAGCGACTTCAGGCATCTTGCGGCGAAATTTACTGCGGTCAAGTAAAAACAAAACAAAAACAATGTTATTTGCAAATGAACAGCGAATTTGATTGTTTATGTGATATTCTAATTTCCTAAAATGATAACTCGTCAAGGCAGCGGATTTTCGTTTTAGAGCAAGGTTTACGTTAGATTCAAAATTTGTATTTATTTCTCAGTGTGAAGTTCATCTATGTGGTTGAATTGAACTACAGTATTTGTATTACAATTTCCACGATAAGTATATGTTGTCAGATTACAACTATTTTATTTTTTATTTTCATACGAACAGCTTTTGAGTAATATGCAGCCAAGCGCTGCGCTGTTTGTTCTATGCATTTATATGAATGGTCTTCAGTACTTCCTGTGTCGAATCGGGGCCTTTGCATCATGTGATGCAAGTACGACGTAAGCTAGCATGCTAACTACTTAGCGAGGGTTGTCAAAACTGCTGTCAGTAGACACAAACGCCCGGTGTAACCTCAGAAAAAAAGGCAACAGACTCGCAAATTATCAGGCAAGTTTAAAAATCTCCGCTCTAATCGTCGACCTATGTCGCACTGTATTGGCCAAGTTAAAGATGTTACAAGAGAGTTATTTTCGAATTGGGGTCGTACAGATAGATACTGGCTTTGTTCAGATTACCCATCAAACTAGTCTCGCTCGCGTTGTATCCTAATCAGACACAATGATGAGCAATTTCGCACCATTGTCAAAATTCGCGTGAGCGTTTACTTTGACAAACATTGTATGTGCCAGCAACCATTAGCTCTAATTTAAAGCTAACGCCTAGCTGTGTTTTATTTGTTTGTTATGATGCTTAACTTCTAGCTAACTTCGTTAAAGTTGTCAACAAGTGGTTCTACTGAGATGTACACGTTCTACAATCAAGTTAGAGAACTGTCTAACACCAACGATACGTAAAATTGACTAGAAGTCTTATTGATGTTTACCAAGGCCTATACGGTCAGTCAGCACGGTTACCTATGCGCTATTGCGAAATGACGCCAATGTTCCGACCAAAGCAGGGATAAAAGGCTACATTATATCTGTTAAAACAAGTCGAACTTACAATTACATTATAATCCGGTAGCAGTCCAGCTATAACGACAATGCTTTGGTTTGAAAGTTCGAATGCGTTTGGTCCTTTAAAAAATGCACCTGCTGAGTTGAACGATTCGGCAGCAAGTACACAATACTGGATCTCCCAGTCCCTGCAAAGATTTTCTCGACTATTTTATTGCTAAAACTTATTATTTCTCACGCAAAAATGAAATGTAATATGTTGATAGATTTTGGCAACAACAAAACACCAGATTCTGTGGAATTTGGAAAAAAAAAACTGAATAAGGCATTAATTCCTGCAAACTATTACGACAAATCAAAACGTTCGTTTGTCGGCCAGGTTCCAGTCCTTCTAATTGTCCCAAATTCTTTACTGTACCCATGTGTGTGCTGTAATAGTTTGTCATCAAGAGGCATAATGTCACGATTCCCTAAAACTGCTATATTTATTCATTTAGATACTGAGTCATCAACCAACAATGTTTGAAATTATTTTGTTTGTTACTCAAGCCATGGCTCCTGGTCAGAGAAGTGAAAAAACATTTAGGAGTGTGTGGAAGGGTGTGTGTAATGATGTACTTCTTCTTCTAGGCATGCTTGTGGGAACTTGGATTTTTTTTTGTAGATAACCCTACCTTGTGAAAGTCCTGACTTTCTCTTTTCACACCAAGATGTTGCTGAGTATGATTGTCCATTTTTGCTTCGACGAAGGGTGTGACACATGAAACCATACAAAAATAAAAAAAAATCATTGGCAGTTCTGGACTATGCATGAAATTCGAATCAAACTGGACAATAAGTGGCTATAGAAAATGGATGGATTATAATAACAATGGTTGATCTTTGTTGCTGGTTGATGTCATTTGTTTTTATTTTTTTTTCCAGATTTCAGAACTAAAAAATGTTGCAAAGTGACAAATGCATGCATGCAAAGCATTGATGACAACTAAAATTAGGTCTTCATGGACTATTTCTTCATGATTATGACAGTTTGCTTTCCAATTGGTGTTGGGCCCTTATGGTGTCAAACTTTGATTTCACCGATATTTCAGGCTTTTAACTTTTGAGATTCAAAAGTATGTTATTTTAAAGCTGCTGTAGTTAGCAATTCTGAAGGACTGAATGCCTATGGTGTTTTTGCAAACATTAGCTAGTTGAAACAACAACCAGTTGGAAATAGCTCTGATATTTTGACATGGTTTATTTTGGGGTTCAAACAATGTCGATAATTCTTTGAATAATCTTAGAAATTGCTGATATTACTGCATTTTAACTGTTGATTCCAAATATTTCCAGTTGATACAAGGAATTACTTAAATTACATAACAAATTAGCACCCAACTTCTGATGAATGCTTGTATATGCTTGTATTTGCGAAAATTGCTCCAATGTTTGAAACACACTCAATTATTAATAGCTGTAGTGACTAGCACTCCAGCAGATAGTAACGAGTTCACAATGAGCAATATTTATTTTTTGCAAAATTTGATGCAGCCTTTTGTCTAATTCTTTTGTTTTCCATGTTTTAATCCCCAGCACTCTATGAAAACAAAAGGTGACTGACCGATAAGCTGTAGCGGACATTGGACTTGAACAGAAAATCAGGGTGGGGATGACATCAGGTCACAGGCAGTAGAAACGTTTTATAAGTTAAAACTATTATTTTTTTCTCAATAAACCTATTGTGTTGGTTAGCTTGCAAACTAATACATTTTAAAATATATCACATCCAAATGAGGTCTGTAATTAGAGTTACCATTTTCGGATATTTTATGAGTAAACCAGGTTTCAGCCATGTGAGCTTTGTTTTGATGCATTGGTGGAATACATTTGGAGATGAGAGGGTTCACACATCATTTGTTGTTTGCTACGTTGTATGTCTTTGTAAAATAAGGTATATATTCAGGAAAGGACTGGAGCACTGCTTGGATTGAAGAGCCTTTTGCGTGACCAATAGTGACCTCTTGTGTTCCCTCCCCCTTCTTTTACCCTGTTTTCCCTCTTGTCTCCCACAGAGCTTTGTAGGAAGGAACTCATCCTCTCCCCTTCTCTTATCAAGTCAGCAAACTTGGGCCTATTAAGTCACAGATTCAAGCGTCATCAGTCAAGCAAGTCCTCCGCTGGCACAATGATATCGACAGACTGAGACCATAATGGACTTGCGTGCATGAGGCGGTAAATAAGACATCAGCATCAGAGGTAAGAGTCATTGTGGCAGTTAAAGGTGTCTCAATTTGTCAAAATGAAATAATGCACATGCCGTTTGTTGTTTCGCCAAGGTCTTGACTTGATAGTGTAGCGGTTTAGTCCAAATGGTAACACTTGAAAGCCTTATAAACAGAGACTTTCACAGCGCAGTGTATATCGTTAGTTGGAAGTATTGCCTGCTGGTGTTGCTCATCAAATGCATTGCCACGATTAATGCGGATGTAATTTAAAAATATAAAAACAATAAAACAAAGTCAGGTTTTTACTCCCGGAAATGACCTGTCCCAAATTCAAACATGACCTACAGTTTTATAAGTTTGTCTAGTTTGTCTTACAGTTTTATAAGTTTGTCTAGTTTGTCTAGTGCTTCAATGTTTTTTGTCTTGGACCTTTGTAAAGTCTTTTAAGAGAAATCCTGCAGTAGTAATTTTAGACTGTTATTGTTTTTGGCTAATTATTTTTTGACATTGGAGACGATAGGCCCATGAATGAGTGGGGATCACTTTTATATATAGATTTTCATTCATCAAAAGTTTTTAATTCCTTCAACTAATATTTTCTAAATGCTCCCTATTGTGCTGTTAATTCTACTTCATTAATATTGTAATATTTTGAGATTTGTTAGTGTAATCATTATTAGTGACAGAAATGAAAATAATATAAGCTCTCATGGGGCTTTCCCATCTCGTTTTCTACCTGAGTTAGCTACAGTTTATACTTTGTTTCTTCTGCAATATTTACCAGGAAACACAATTTTTTTTAATACATTTAACCATTTTTCTTTTACGCTTGGTTGAGATAGGCAAAGATCATGTCTGGGTCTACTGATGGTTTGCTGAATGCTTCTATTTGTGACACATGACAAACTTTCATTTCTGCTTTTCTACATGCCTTTTTTTTTGTGATTGTGGTCAAAGAGTATTTCAATTTGGGTTGTGGTCCAAGGCTGTGGTCCCCAACCACCAGTACCATGAACCCATAGACTGCTCAGATGTGTAGATTATTGATATATATTTTTTCAAAATGTATTTTTGTTGTAGCAAAATAACTTCAGTTACTTTCAGTGTTTTGAGGACTGAGGGGCTAGGAATATTGCAATGAAGAGATTTAAGATGATTCAATTGACCTTATGTTTGTTTCCTTTCTTTTTATGTATGTCAATATCAATTGACTTACTTATTTTGTGCATTATTGCCAACAACTTGATAACACAGATCATTGGGTACATCATGTGTCCAAGTAAATGAAAAAGTTACTTTCACTGTATCAAATTGTAAGATCTAAATACTATAATTTAAAATCAGCCTGGAGTCCTATAATATATAAAAGGAAATACATAATATTTAAAAGGAATGTCAATAATAAAGTATCTTGTTTCATTCTGGAAGTCACCCAGTGTTGGTCGACACAACTTAACAACACTATTAGAATTTTTAAACTGAAGAAATTTCATATCATTGACAAAATCTTTTAATATGATAATTCATGGCATCATTCAGCTCATCAGTCAGTCTTGATTGTGCACCCTTTTTCTATGTTTGTTTTCACATAGGCACATAGATTTCGTTATGACAACCAGCTGTACAGAAGATGTCAACGCTGCCTGTGACTGATATCCCAGATGTTGGTCATGGTAAGTACTGTAAGATGTTTGACGTTAATTTGTCGAAGATTAAAAATAACATAATGATCTTTTATGAAGATTAATAAACATAATTCAACTGCATTATACACTACCTATTGCTGGCATCAGGCAAAGTTTTTGTACCTCCAAAATAATCACTTTTCAGAAGACCACTTTCACTATGTTTATTTAGTCATTAACTGTGTTTTCAAAGAGAACAAGCTATTTTCAACACTTTAGACTGGGCAAAAATTTGGAAAAACAAACACACACACACAAAAAAATACAATAGAATATCAAAAAAATATCTGGTGTGTGTGGACTGACCAATAGTATCACATCTCTTTCAAGGAACTAATGTCATTTTCTTCTTAATCCCAGCTATCTCAAGAAAGAATTTGATTAAAGTGAAGTTAACCCAAAAATTTAGATTATTGTAATATGTTCCATGCACTCCTATTAGTTCTAATACAGCATTGTGATAAATGTTTTTGTGGAAAATGAATTAAGCTTCAAAATATTTGCACTCATTTTTATCCATCTCAGGAGTTGACCATTTTGCCACTTGCTGTTATGACATTAAGATTAACCAGTGGTAAAGTGACAACTATCACGGCTCACCTCTTTTCTGTGTTTGGTCATGTGACAATCGCAGTTGCGTTGGTTAAAAGACAATGTAAAATGAATGCAAGTAGGCATCCTTGTCAGAGAGCGAGTTCCGTGTTTTTTACTGAGACTTTTGTTTTTACTTCAGATGAGAGTAAAGGTTTTGACGGGGCTGTAGAGCTGCAACTTGATTGCATGGTGGAGGAGAGCAATGGCAGCACCACAATGAAGCATGAAGGCTTGCTATCTCTTGGTGGCCTCCCCCAGTCAGATGATATCCCCGCCCCATCCCATAATGGGCCTGCTTCCACTGGGATGAGCAGCCCTTTGCCGGTTGAGCTGAGTGACACCAAGCCCGATGTGGGCGACGCATCCACTGGCACAGGTGAAAGATGACTCTTGACAAATCGTTCCATTATATGGGTTTTATTCGTTTAGTCGATGTTCAGTCAAGTTTTATTATTTTCTATTGATATCAATTCAAAGACTATATCGTATACTTTAAACTGGAGTAGCTCACAGTTATTAGTAATGTAAGATGGGAATGGAGTTGCATCTCACTGTAGAATTCATTCTGCTTTATTAATAGAAGACCTATCTTTGTTCCATAGGGATTCTTTAAAGGTGCTCTTATATTATACACCCCCATCACCACTGTTTTACACATAACATATTAAAATAAGGTTATGACCTGTTTTAAATGTGACATATACGCATTGGGCAGATTGGGTGCAAAACCAAAAAAAGGCAGACGGATTTTTGAGTGATGTATAATTGTGTCTCATTCAAATGTGCGCTCGCTTCATGGTGCTTCGCGTCCACTCAACTCAGGAAAATACTAATACGCATTCAGGTTTTGAATGACAAACCTTCACATTCACACCCACTTTAATCTGGCCCATGTAGACACTATTGACTCTACCATATGTCCATTTTCAATTTCAGCTGAATTTCACCCAAATTAGATGCTGTGTTAGTTAAAATGACAGTTTAGTTCTTTACATATATTTTTATGTACATATTGTATAGATGGTCAGCCAGTGAAGCGAAAGAAGGGTCCTGCCCCGAAGATGCTAGGAAATGAGGTGTGCAGCGTATGCGGCGACAAGGCTTCTGGATTCCACTACAATGTACTAAGCTGTGAGGGCTGCAAGGGCTTTTTTCGACGCAGTGTCATTAAAAGTGCTCAATACTCCTGCAAGAACAACGGACGATGTGAAATGGATATGTACATGCGACGCAAGTGTCAGCAATGCCGCCTACGCAAGTGTCGTGAGGCAGGCATGCTAGAGCAGTGTGAGTTTTTGCATTCCAAAGCAATCTGAAATTTTACTTCATTGTGTATAATAGCACTCTAGCATTAATCAATTTATTTACTGTGCGTTAGTTGCGAACTCTGTCCCTTTTGTTACATAGGTGTGCTTTCTGAAGAGCAAATCCGTCTGAAGAAGATGAAGAAGCAGCAGGATGAGGAAACGGCCCGCTCATCCACAGTTGTCACGCCCACTCCTTTACAGGAAGTAGCGTCACTGGATCCACAACAGCAGGAAATGATTGAGAAGCTGGTGGCCATGCAGAAACAATGCAACAAAAGATCCTTTCTTGATCGACCAAAAGTGACAGTAAGTTGAGATCTCAACATTTACAAAAGTAAAGTAACTTTTTTTTTAAAGTCCTCTGTGTCCTTAAGCTTCACTTAAATCTCACTGTACACGTTTCTACTTGTAATCTATGGTGGAAACTCGAGCAAACCAATAGTTGATACTTGTGCGACAATTGTTTGCGTTGATGTAACAAGTTGCAGATCGGCTGTGGAAAATCCCTGCTCATGGAAATTCATGGAAACGGGACTTGCAAAAGAATGCATTATTTCTGCATGCTTGCGGTAATAATTCTGCGACATACTTAACATAGCTTCAGATGACTGTATTACAATATATTTGTGACATAGGTCTTGCTGAGACTGCACTGTAGTGGCGTAGCTCAAAGCACTGAAACTGGAAACTAATTAGGTCGTCACAGCATCCATAGATCCCGAACTACTAGAATAAGGGATCCACTGTATAAGCGTGATGTGTGTGCACATGACTAAGCATGGTGACTGTGTTTGTGTGTTTTGAAAAAAAACCAGCCATGGCCGCAGAATCAGGATCTACAAAATCGAGAAGTGCGTCAGCAACGTTTCGCCCACTTCACTGAGCTGGCGATTATGTCAGTACAGGAGATCGTGGATTTTGCCAAGCAGCTTCCCGGATTTTTAGAGCTAACAAGAGAAGACCAGATTGCTCTATTGAAGACGTCAACCATAGAGGTTCGTCATGTTTTTCTTTTAAATGTTGTTGTCGATATGAATTGTGTCTTTTGTTCTGGCTACAAGGCAGCATTTTAATCATCTTTTTTGTCTCATGCCAAATTACAATCATTTGCTTCTTTGGCAAACATAAATAAGGGGTTACAAAGAAACATTACAATTTATAACATCTGTAGCCTTTTATAGGAAAGTTGTCAATCTTAATGTTGCTGCAAAATTGTTTTTCACAAATGTCTCAACTTTGTGTGTTTGTTTCATCTACAAAATGAAAGTACAATACGTTTTGTATTCATCAGATTATGCTCCTGGAGACTTCACGTCGATACAACCCTGCCATCGACAGCATTACATTTCTGAAGGATTTTAGCTATAACAAGGAAGATTTTGCAAAAGCAGGTACGTTTTAATGGCTGGTGGTGGACTATGGACAATGTGATTTTCTATTACTTGTCTTAGGAATTTTTTCACCCCTCATATACAGTTCGAAATGTAAGAAGAGTTCAAATAGCATTTGATTCTTGTGTAAATTAGGTTGTTACTCTCTTAAATGCAAAGTATCCAAAATGAGTAGACCGTCTTTTCAGTTAGAAAGTTACTTTCCTACAGAAATATTAACATGCATGTGTAAGATTATTTACAAGCAACTGTTAAAAAGTTTAACAGAAATCTTACTTCAATTCTTTACTTTATATCTCTCTGTTCTCACCAGGTCTTCAGTTTGAGTTCATTAATCCCATCTTTGAATTTTCAAAAGGAATGAATGACCTACAGCTGGATGAGGCTGAATACGCTCTACTTATTGCCATCAACATATTTTCCGCAGGTCAGATTTCATCCTGACTGAAGATTGTAACTATCCAGGGAAGTGCCAAAGCAAAATTTATTTTTAATTCAATGCTAATAGTTGATGTGTTCTATCTGGCAGACATTTTGAACCTTAAATCATTGCAAGAATAGCTGATATGTTGTTTCCTGTTGAAAGAGATGTTTGTTTTTTAGATCGGCCAAATGTACAAGATCATGATCTTGTGGAGAGGCTGCAACAACCTTATGTTGACGCTCTGCGCGCTTACATCACAATAAAAAGACCAAATGTAAGTGCTTACTAGTTTATGTAACCTCTTCTCTTGTTACCCAGTGTCAACATGACCTTGTTGTTGTCATCACAACAAGCACATTGGGTCATGACTGGGGTCACTTTTTGATGCATCGGATTCATCTATAAAACCTCCTCTTAGACAGCAACATAATGTAACAGTTGTTACACCCACATGTTTTTTAAAAACATAATTTGACGATTTTCCACTCAATACCACCTGATCATTATTTGTCAGCAGAAACTATATTTTGCCAAGAATATCATTTTGAGAACTTTTCAAGTTGGTGAATGGTTTCTAAAAAGTGTGTTTACTCCATGCAAAAAATGCGGTTTGCATGTGATGCAAGACAACAGACAAAAACAAAATAAGCTGAAAAACCCACACTGCTGTGACATTTCAAGAGTAGAAAGTGGTTATTTTTCCACCCTTGCCTTTTATATTGCGGTAAAGTGCCTTAATGTTTTTGACAATTGAATGACTCATTGGTACGTCTGAAAATTCTGTATCCACTTTGGAGCTACACCAAATTGGAATGGTTTGTTAATTGGCCTGAGACACACCTCATCCACAAATGTTGATAGTTTTTGAGGTATGCTGTTAATGACCATGTGTAAAAGTTCAGGTGAGGTAAGTAATTAATAGCTGACTTCTTGGCTATGCATAACATTTGTTGTCACGACTTTTTTAACTTTTAAAAAAAAAAATGTATCTTTTGATTTATTTTTTCAGGATCACTTGATGTTTCCACGCATGCTGATGAAGCTGGTGAGTCTTCGTACACTGAGCAGCGTGCACTCTGAGCAGGTTTTTGCCCTTCGCCTTCAAGACAAGAAGCTTCCCCCGCTGCTCTCTGAAATCTGGGATGTCACTGAATGACTGCTGTCCCAATATCACACTCCTTGGAATATTGAATCGTTAGACAGACATGGCATCAGGCCTGGTCTTCAACCTGTCTCATCTGCGCCTGGACTACTTCCAGCATTGTGCTGTTGTTGGGCTTTTTGTGGGAGCGTCTCAATGCCTTTTTGCTCTCAAATTTTGAAATGGTTTGTGTTCAGAAAGCAGTTATTTTATTCAGAAGGTGGTTCTTTTATTCCCTTACGCCCCTTCTTTTTGTGGATGTTGGCATGATTTTGCCAACATGAAATGACGTTTTTGAATGATTTTTCTGATGAAACGTGTTAAAGTTTGAGTGCGGATCTATTCTTTTACAGTCTGAATGCTCTTGGCTTGGCGTATGGCTGCCATTGCGTCATGTCATGATTCTAACAATACTTTTAAGTTAATTTATTCAGTAGTATCAACATAGGTGAATTGGAAACTTGGTTAGGCGTGACCTTCAGTTGCAGTTTACGTTCGTTAGGCCATAGTTTTGCATCCAAGCATGGAACATGTTTGCGGACGTTTTGAGGACGTACAGTACAGCGAACAAAGTTGGTGTAGTTGCTCAGGTAAACTAATGTGAAGTTAGAGGCATCCTTTTTTAGATCACGAGTGCCCAAAGGGATCCTTTTTTATCAATACTGATGCACACAAATTATTTATTTTCATAAGACATGTGTGGAGTGTGCAAGTATCCACAAGATTGTACAATTAAATACGAACTCTGAATAACTGCAATCTATATATACAGTTTAAGGGAACAATGATGTGGAAAAGTAGCGCTCACATTTATTGAACGGGTGGTACTGCTGCCTAATGTTTTTTATGTGAACCTGCTTATAAATGTAAAAACATAAGTCATATGTAGAATAAAATTTTAATTTCCACTTTTCACCTCAACTATGAGACAGTTGTTTATTTCCTTATAAAGGAATGCCACTGATTTAAAACTTGATTTAAAACTTCATTCCACATACTTGAGGATAAGGCAGGTGTACAAACATTGTTCGAACCCTTCTAGCGTGATCTTGCAACTTTATTAGCCGTGTGAAATGATAGCAGGGGATGACAACAACCGGAATTTGGCTAGTATTGAATGTCTAATGGCAACTAAGAGTTGCTGAATTGTGCAGTAAGTAATTTGAATGCAGTGGAAACTTATGCATTAAAGAATTAGAGTGCAGGCAAGATAAATAGTCTATAAATGTAAAAAATTATTTGTGCATTTTTACATAATCTGTGGGTTTCACATGTTTGAATAAACTGAGCAAGAGATCACCTCATTGCACTGTTTTCAATTGGCAGTCCACATTACTGTAACTGTTGTTTACTTCTTAAAAAAAAAAATAACCACCTGCCATTTCAAATTGTATTTTATACAGCAGTGGTGTTATTTTTTTTTTCTTTTCCTTATCTTTTCAAATGCCGTACTCATATTTTCTTACGATTTCTAATAGCTCAAACATCAAAGTGGATGAATATGTTCAAGTTAGACAAAAATAATATTTTTCACACAAGTATAAAACATATTGGAGCACATGCAATCAAAGAGTCACTGTATTTCTCAATTTTACCAGGCAGGCCTGCTTTGGCTTGGTGATAAGCCAAATGGATGCCTTTTGATTTTTTTTTTTTTTTTTTTTTTTAAATCATTTACCAAATTGTCAAAATGTCTTTATAGCTTTTTTTTTCTTTCCAGATGTGTGCTTACCATAGTGGAAAAAGCATAGCTGTTTCAACTATATTAACAGCTGATGTCTGTTTTAGTCACTGTCAAGCAGGCATGGTAATCAGCTGCAATTTAGGGGGCTCTGTGAAATGCACCAATTACAACAATGAATTTCACATGCTGACTTGGGTAAAAGTCTTAAACTGTATCTGTCCAATACTGAGCAGAGCAAATGCTTGTGTTATAAATCTCAACAAAGCAGAAGAACACAGAAAGCAGTACTACTTAACTAACACATCACTTGATTGTAACAGTATTCACTGCTAATTTAGCCTCCTAGGTTGTATTTGACATTAAATTAATATGTAAAAAAAATAATCATTGTATCAAATAATGAAGTCCTTGCTTAAAAAGTAGTGGATAATTGACATTTTTGACGTCTTGGGTATTTGTCATTTGAAGTAGTCTACAAGTTTATCCATGTGCTGTACTAACACAAAATTGTACGCACAAACACTTGTTTGGCTAAAGTACTTACTGTGTGTAGCAAATTGTTCTGTTTGCAAATGTCATCTCTAATCTTAGGGTTCTCCTGTCTTCAAAAGGTGTGGTTTGGTTGTAAAGATTATAAAGTGTATACAGACAATTACTGTATATACATATATAGTTATATGTATAATTATTTTAATACGTGTAAGACCTGAGAATCGTCTGTCCTGTATGTAAAGTAAATTAAAGCTATACTATGAATCTGCTTGAAACTGGAATCACATTTTTGGGTTGGTATCATACATTTAAAATCGATGAAGTATTGTGTACAGTATTGTTTTGTTCTTGATTAACCTTTTCCTTGTCTACCACTAACCAAGAGGTCGCGAACTTGGTGCTCGGGGTCCTTCTGCAACCAGCAGTATGATGCAAAGATTAATGTAAGTTACCTTTTCTACCATGTCTTTGCTTTGGGTCCTTGTTTATTTGTTTGTAAATAACTCTAGGGCTACAATACCTCATGCTCTTGACCCCTTTTGATAAAAGTATGTAATTCTGAAGTGACACCAAGTGGAAGAGACGGGTTCCTGTCACAAACCCATCGTAGTCATATATAAAATACAAGAGAAAGCTTGTGGACAAGAGCAGCCAACTGCTTTGCCAAATAAATCGGACTCAAATCACTACTCAAGTACATTGCTGAGCAGTATACAAAG